>NC_056729.1:1422599678-1422739970 GCF_019279795.1 Protopterus annectens
TTCAGACATCCTAGAGATCCTTAAGCAGAGGGGGAACTAGACTGCCCTTAACCCTTCCGAGAACGAGTCGGCATACCTGGACGCGTTTGATTCTCGCCCTTCCACCTCCTGGGTGTCTCCACCTTTCGACCCGCTCATGGAAGTAGTGGCTCGAAGGGCATGGTCAGCCCCGGACACAGTGGAACCAAGTCCCCGCAGGCCCACTAAGTTCATTACAGCCCCACCCAACAAACAATTTTTGACAAAATGTGTCCCCGTTGATGCCATGGTGGTGGCAGCAGCCACGAAGAAGGAGTTTGCTGACCCTTCGGTGCCTGTCCATCCACCTAATAAAGAGTCTAGGACAATGGACAGGTACGGGAAGTGGATGTTTTCCTCTGCGACCTTTTCCATGCTGTTGCTGAATTATCTGTGCCACTTCACCCGCCTTCAAAAGGATCTTCTCAAGGAACTGGGTGATACCCTTCAGGATCCATCAGCTGCGGGGGCTCCGGATAAGATTTACTCCCAGCTGGCGACCCTTAACTCTATTGCCAACTCCTCCATGTGGCTCATTTTTTATGCAGCCGATGGGGCGAGTAGGGCCGCAGGTACAGGCGTGGCTTTGAGAAGACATGCCTGGATGTGGTTATTTAACTTTGCTGACCCCTTTAAGGCATCCTTCACCAATACCCCCTTCGATGGTTCGGCTCTTTTTGGACCACAGATGAAGGATACCCTTACCAGGTGTGAGCAGGAAGGCAAGACTCTCTCTGTTGTGGGAGTCTGTTTTTCTACTCCCTCTAGACCATACCCTAAAGGTCAGAAGAGTGGGAAAATGTGGTTTTGGAAACCCCAGGGAGTTGTGCCTGACGCACGTGGAGAGTTTCCCTCCAGGGGCAGGGGAGGGAACAATAATAGATGCCGCCCGAGGGGCAGAGGGGGTCCGCAAAATCAGGGTAGCAGAGAATCTTTCTCTGACAAACCCTTTCAGCACCCCTGAGGGGCTGCCCGACTGTCCACCTTCGGAGGCAGTCAGGGGAAGACTGTCGCTGTACCCAGAAGCCTGGCATCTCCTCACACAAGACAAATGGGTACAGTCCATCATATCCGAGGTTACAAAATCCCCTTTGTCCACACCCCTGTACAATCAACCAAGTACTTCCAGATGTTCCACCCGGTCTAAGGGAACAAGTAGTGCTAGAAATTTCAAAACTGCTAAGAAAAAGGGCCATCCCAGCAGACCAGCAAGGATCCGGAATATACTCCCAAGTTCTTTTTGGTACCAAAAAAGACAGGGGACTGGAGACCCATTTTTGATCTCTCAGCAGGTTAAACAAATCTGTTCAAAGAATGAAGTTCCGGATGGTCACGCTTCAGTCCATTCTACCCTTTTTGGGTCAGGGCAACTGGATGTGCTCCATGGACCTTCAGGATGCGTACTACCGTATCAAAATGGACAGGCGCTCCAGAAGGTTTCTCCGCTTCCGGCTGGGAGCCAGTCACTATCAGTTCAGAGCCCTGCCCTTTGGTCTCACCACAGCCCCCAGGGTGTTCACCAAGTGCATGGCAGTGGTTATGGCTCACCTGAGACGGCGAGGAATCCAGGTGTTTCCATATCTAGATGACTGGCTCCTTACTGCTTCCACCAGGCATCAGCTACTGCGATCCAGGGATTATACCATCCAAACTTGTTCTCTGCTAGGTATCTCAATCAATTTCGAAAAGTCTGCATTGTCACTTTGTCAGTCTATAACCTTTATAGGCGCAAGATTAAATACAAATGATCTGTCCGCAAAACTTCCTCTAGACAGAGTGCCAGACATTCGCCGACATGTGCAGGTCTTACTACAGTGCAAGAGGATTCAGGCCAGATTTGTACTAAAAACGTTGGGTCTCATGGCAGCAGCAGTCATACTAGTTCCCCTGGCTCGTTTTCACATGCGGTTTCTTCAGTGGATGCTTTTTACCCAATGGTCCTTTCAACAACTTCCGATGTTTCATAAGATAATAATCACTCAATCATGCAAAGACCACCTGGCTTGGTGGATGGTCTCCCCTCTAGTACTCCAGGGCAGACCGTTACTACTTCCTTCTCCTGTCACCACGGCGACCATGGATGCCTCCCTGATCAGGTGGGGGGGTACTTTCAGGGCAGGACTGTCCAGGGCACTTGGCAACCTCTAGAGTACCACCTGCACATAAACGTCTTGGAGATGAGAGTGGTGCTTTTAGCGTTGCAAGCTCTTCAGGACTCTCTACCCACCGGGACTATTGCAATTCAAACAGACAATATGTCTGTAGTGTGGTACATTAACAAGTAGGGCGGAACCAAGTCATATCCCTTATGTCGAGAAGCACTCAGACTCTGGCAGTGGGCGATCTCCTCTCAACGGTTTCTGATAGCAACGCACATCCCCGGGAAGTCCAAAGTCATAGTGGACAGGCTAAGCAGAGCTATTCTCATGCCTCACGAGTGGTCTCTCAGTCAGTCAGTAGCGGACAAAATTTTCCGCAGATGGGGTCAGCCTTGCTGCGACCTTTTCGCAACTCCTCTCAACAGCAAGTGTGACAATTTCTTCACTCTTTCCCCTCCCCGGCCACTCCCCCAGAGACGCTCTAGTTCATGATTGGCCCCGGGGTCTTCTGTATGCATTCCCACCTTTTCCCCTAATTCCCAAACTAATTCAGAAGGCGACCGCATTGGGATCCAGGATTATCCTCATTGCCCCTTACTGGCCTCGACAAATTTTGTTCCCATTCCTGCATCATCACCTGCTGGAGCAGCCTTGGAATCTGGACCCAGTGCCAGACCTCTTGATCCATCAGTCGGGTGGGCTGCACCAATCCCTTCAGTCTCTCAACCTCACAGCTTGGTTGCTCCACTTCCAACCTTAGCCAGGCTTCCACATATTTCTCAGCCAGTGCGTGAAATCATCCTTTCTTCGCACAAATCTACCACCAGGAAGACTTATGCTAGTAAGTGGAAACGTTTCTCTTTCTGGGCAGAGGCTAGGAATATAGACCCCTGTACAGCCCCTGTCCATCATGTTCTAGATTTTTTAGCAGAACTCTTTCAAGCTGGTTCAAATTTCCACGCTGGCCTGTCAGAAACCAGCATCATGTCCCACAAACTTTGCAAGGCCTTTCTTAAAGGAACTATTTTGCTTAGGCCCCCGGTCAGAGATCTCCCGCCTCCGTGGGACTTAAACTTGATATTAGCTTCCTTGATTCTCCCCCCTTTTGAATCTGCGGCTTCCTGTTCCTTAAAATTTCTCTCCTGGAAGACTCTCTTTTTAGTAGCCATCATCTCAGCTAGGAGAGTTTCGGAACTTCAAGCCCTCTGTATTTGTCCTCCTTACCTTGTGTTTCATAAGGATAGAGTTTCACTCAGGACTAATCCTTTATTTCTGCCCAAGATACCTTCCGAAACAAACCTGAATCAGGCTATCGATCTACCTGTCTCTTTTCCTAACTATTCGAACAAAGCTGGACAAACGTTACACCAATTGGACGTTCATAGGCAATTACGTTTTTATTTGGATAGGACTAAACAAACAAGAATATCAGACCAACTCTTCCTGTCCTATGCTGAGGGCAAGCAGGGCCTGACAGTTTCTAAAGTAACCTTATCCAGGTGGTTGTCCTCTATTACTTTGATTTATCAGCTGAGACATAAAGAACTCCCTACTAAATCTAAAGGTCATTCCACCAGAGCGTTAGCTACTTCGGTAGCTTTTCAAGCAAGACTACTAATGGAATCTATTTGTGCTGCATCCACATGGGTCACTCCTCATACTTTCATTTCACATTGTAAGTTGGATATGGCCTCTAGGAGTAGAGCTGATTTTGGTTCCACTGTGCTCAAGAGTGTGTTCCGATGAGCCACCCAGGACTAAGGTGCTAGGGACACTGTCCCAACCAGCAAGAATGAAGGCGAAATAGACAACTTAACATTAAGAAATTATGTACCTACCATAACGTTCCATGTTAGTTGTCTTCTTCTCGCCTTCTTTCTTGCATCCCACCCTCCATCCCCCTAGCCTGGACAGACCGAGAAGAGTCCCTTTTTGAGGCCTTCTTCCTCTGGCTGAGTCTTATCTGGGCTACGTCCTCCTCTGTTTTAGTACTGTAGGAAAACCTTGTAGTTTGGACAGGTGTCCTTGAAATTTTTCTGTGGTGTTAGCTCTGCCAAACGAGATCTGGGTATCTAGCGCCAAGCATTGTGGGATATGGGGAGGCCTCGAGCCAGTAAATAGCTCTCGAGCTTTAGTAGATAGCCGAGTCAGAGCTGAGGATCGGCTCCGAACCCAACCAGCAAGAAAGAAGGCGAGAAGAAGACAACTAACATGGAACGTTATGGTAGGTACATAACTTCTTATTCAGCGCTATACGCGTAAGCGCAAAATGGAAGATTTTCTATTCCTCCGCTATAGTGCGGTCACGGAACATTCACATTTAAACTGCTAGGGTACAGGGGGACCTGGCCTCCTGCAATAAGGTAAGTTAACTTTTTCATTTTTTTTAAACCTAAGGCTCCCATTCAAAATTTAGAGTGAATGGAAGTTCGAGATTCTGGTCTCGAGATTATGAATTTCGAGCTTCCATCCATTCGATCTTGTGAAGGGGAACTATATATATATATATATATATATATATATATATATATATATATATATACACACACACACACACACACACACACACACACAGGTTCATTATACAATCTCGAAATACTGAAATGTCAAATTTCAGTATCTCGAGACTGTATAGTCGAAAGTGCAATTACGCGGAACTGCACTATATCGAGCGTAAATGTTGAATCTGCTGTTGTGGTGTCGCGTTCGTGACGTGGTGCAGTGTGGGGATTTAGCTGGGGATTAAGGTAAGTGGTGTTTTCTTAAGGGTACTGGGTAGCGATTTTAGTGTGTGTGTGTGTGTGTGTGTGTGTGTGTGTGTAGTGGTGGGTTTTATGTGTTTGTGTGTTTAGTGCGATCTTGGAGTTAGTATATTTAAGTTGCGGGGGTGCAGGGGGGCTTGCCCCCCTGCTTGTAGGTAGGATAGCTGTGTTTGTGTGCTATGTTGTGATTGTGTGTGTTGTTTTCTTTCTTGTAGTGTTGTTTAGGTAGGTGTATGTGTGTTTGTTTGGTGGAGTGTGTATATGTGTATGGTTACATGTTTGATTTTCGAGGTTGTAAGTTTTCGGTTATGTGGTTTTTTGGCTATACAGTCTCAAGATACTGAGATTCTATATTTCAGTATTTTGATTTTGTATAGTGAATATGTGTATATATATATATATATATATATATATATATATATATATATATATATATATATATAGATATAGATATATATATAGATACGTATATATACTAATATATATATATATATATATATATATATATATATACACCTACACACATGTATACAAACGTGTGTGTCTCATATATACCTAGACATATTTAGAGAGATAGGAGGAGAAAGAGATGAAAGTATATTAGAGAGCTAAGAAAGCGAATATAGAGTGTTTGGCAGATATCTGTACATTTTCTTTCTCAGTTAATAATTTGCATTTGTAGATATTGTGCTTAGGTGTTTGTGAGTGAGAAAAGTTGTATAGCGTTCTCTGACTGCATGTTCTGTCACTGCTTAGTATTGCATTTTGAGGAGACAGATGGGAATTTGACTTTTTGACATATGTGTATGTGGCTTTGAGTCAGGTTAGCGGCTGTTTTCATGCTTGTAAGATTATTTTCGTACATAATTCGCAATATATTGGGCGATGGTATACAGCAACTTATTAGTTCACGTTTTAGTATTTAGTTGTTTCTGATCTGCATGTTAGCATTTTGTTGTACATTTCAAGGAGTACTAACCCTGCACAATAAACGTATCTGAATCTGACCATCAAACTTGCTTCCTGAACAGTGGATGTTCTTCGTCTCACATTGCTGCAGTCATAACCTGTGGGTAGTCCGCTGTCCTCGGTCGGCCCGAATACCAAAGTGTTAGGCTGGTGTCGGTCATAGTCGCTCAGATCTGACGTCAGTACACAGTGGTACTAAAGCGCATGACCGACGCCATATCCCCAGTCTTTCTTGCCGCATGGTCCAAAGCAGAAGCAGAGCTTGCAAGTGCCGTTCGGCGTCCTGAAATTTTCGTATTCTGAGTTTCAGACCGAAGACCAAGTTGGGCTAAGTACCCCGTTGGGGAATATTTTTGTCTTTTCTTGCCTCAGTTAAATCCGGATGTCAGAAAAAGTTAATAATTGTATTTCTTGTGGGAAACAGATACCTCATAGGGACTACCACTCTCTCTGTATTCCTTGCTTGGGGCCTGAGCACGACGTAGTCGGGTGTCGCTTTTGCGCTAGATTTAATAAGCGCACCATTAAACGCAGGTTAGATTGTGCTAGACTTGTTTTCGGTAAGCGGTGTAACTACAACATGCCGTCGGATCCTCCGATGCCCGCTACCGCTAAGAAGCGTAAAGATAAGTCGTTAAAGTCCAAGCAGGATGAGTCGCCCGCGGACGCCGGTTCTTTGGAAACTACGGTGGAATCTGTGGATCCAGCCGAGGTTTCAGCTGAATCTCAGGGGGAGCCTTTAATCTTACAGGAATTGGCCTCTCAGGAGTTAGGTCAGGCCGAGGGGGCCTCTCAAGTTTCTGTAGTTCCTTCTTTGCATAAGGTTGTTAGGCCTTCTACGTCTGTCTCTAAAGCCCCTTCCAAAGCCAGGCCTGGTCCTTCTGGCACTGGCGTCAGCCCTAGTTCTGCAGGTTCTGTTCCTAAAAACATATGCTGAAAATGGCAGAGGATTTGATTACTTTAATCAGAGGTTCTATGCCCCCTCCGGATAAGAGGCCTAGGGTGGAGACAGAGGTGGAGGGGTTGGAGCATTCCTCAGATTACTCTGAGTCTTCAGCTGAGGACATTCAGGATTTTCCTCCTTATTCTGATTCGGATGCAGAGGATTCCTGTCCTTCTGCTTCTCCTCCAGAGGATTTTTCCTTTTCTGAAACTCTGCATTCCATGAGGGAGCATTTTAAGTGGGAGGGTCAGGATTTCTCAGATTCTCGTAAGAGGCTTAGGGAATTTTTGTTTTTACCACAGCATAGGCCCTTGGCCATTCCCCCTGTTTTGGATGTTGTTCAGGATGTTTTTTCTGAGGCTTCCCTTAATCCTGATTCCTTGCCTCCTGCCCCTGTCAAGCCAGACAGGTATTACAGAGTTCCAGAGGCTCATAAATATTTGTATAAGAGTCCTAGAGCTGACCCGGAAACTATTAGCCAGGGACCTAAGGGTGTCAGAGCTTCTGTAGTAAAGAATCCAGTTCCTCTGGATAAAGATTCTAGGGCTTTGGATAGGTGGGGTAAAAAAGTGTATACCTCCTCCACACTAGCTATGAGGGCTTTAAATTGTCAGTTTCATATGCTGAAGTACCAGAATTTTCTGTTGAGCCAGTTAAAATCTAAGGTAGATGCTTTAGCTGAGGGTATAGAGTGTAAGGAATTGCAGGATCTAGTTCATGCCTCTGATCAGGTAGGTAAGCATTCCTTGCAGTGTGGCTTTGATGCTCTTCAGGCTTCTTCCAGGGTGGCTGCCACTGGTTCAGTTATTCGTAGGCACGCCTGGCTTAAGGATCAGAACTTGTCAGAGCATGTTAAAGCTCGAATTTTGGATGCTCCCCTTCAATCTGAAGTTCTTTTTGGTTCTCCTGTGGAGTCAGTTTTGAAGAAAATGAAGAAAAGGCTAAGTCTATGCAAACTGTTAAGGAATTTTTACAAGTGCAGCCCCCTAAGTTTAGCAGAAATTGGCCTGCAAAAGGATGGGCTTATCCTTCTTCTGATTTACAGTCTAAGGGCAGATCTAGACGTGGTAGGGGTAGAGCTCATGCTCAGGGTTCTTTCAGACCTAGGACGTGGAGTTCTCCTGCACAATCTTCTGGTGAGGACAGGGGGTCAGCCTTTTCGTAAACAGACCCAATGACCTGTATCTCCAGCTGCCAGATCCCTCCTGTCTGGCATCTCCTCTAGGAGGAAAGCTGGCACTTTTCAAGCAAAATTGGCTTTTGGTCACCCAGGACAAATGGGTGCTGGACATGATAGATCGAGGTTACAAGTTTTATTTTCACACCTTGCCTCCTTTCAAGGGCATGCCGGACGTACCTCCTCAGAAAAAGCTGGAGGCTCACAAGCAGATTTCTTTACTTTTAAAAATGGGGGCTATCCAGGTGGTACCTCCGTCAGAAGTAGGCCTAGGATTTTATTCTCGCCTGTTCCTTGTGCCAAAGAAAGGAAACACTTGGAGGCCAATTCTGGATTTGTCTATCCCTCAACACATACCTAGACATTCCAAAATTCAAGATGTTAACTTTGCAGCAACTTTTGCCTCTGCTAGGCAAAGATCACTGGATGGTAACTTTGGATCTCAAAGAGGCTTATCTTCACATTCCTATCAGGCCCAGCTGCAGGAGGTTCCTGCTGGCTGGTACTTTTCATTATCAGTTCTCTGCATTGCCCTTTGGCTTATCTACTGCCCAGGGTGTTCACAAAGGTCCTGGCTCCTGTGATAGCCTTCTTAAGACTAAGAGGAATACAAATTTATCCTTATCTGGACGATTGCCTGATTCTTGCTCAAGACAAAGTCACGTTACTTCAGCATCTACAGTATGTAATGGCAGTATTAAGGTGCCTAGGGTATTCTGTGAACGAAACAAAGTCCAGTCTAGTATCCTCTCAGGACATGTGCTTTCTGGGTGTGAGACTGAATACAGCCTCTCAGATGGCTTTTCTGACCCCGGACAAACAAAGAGATCTTTCCCTTTACTTCCAGCAATTATCCCTACTGTCCAGGCTGACTGCAAGGACAGTCCTTCAAGCCTTGGGGTTCATGGCATCTTGTATTCTGGTACTTCCCAATGCCAAACTGCATATGAGGAAGCTACAATGGTATCTCAAAAGTGTATGGACTCAACACTGCCACGATTTGGACACTGTCATTCAGATAATACCTTGCATCCAAAGGGAATTTTTGTGGTGGGCTCAGGAATGTCAGCTAAACAAGGGACTCTCTGTGACCCGACCAGAGGCGAGTCAGATCTTAACGACAGATGCCTCAGACGTGGCTTGGGGTGCACACTTCAATGGGAAATGGATTCAAGACACGTGGCCTCCCAGACTACAGCATTTGCATATCAACATGAAGGAGATGTTAGCAGTCCAATTTGCACTGATGGCTTTCAAGGACCTACTTCAACCGGGACAGGTGTTGATTCAAACAGACAACACAACAGTCATGTGGTACATCAACAAGCAGGAGGGAACCCATTCGTACCCTCTTTGCAGACAAGCTCCTCACTCTTCAAGCAAGGTTTCTGCCAGGAGCACAGAACTCCTTAGCAGATGTTTTGAGCAGACAGATGGTGGATCCCCACGAGTGGAAATTGGATCCTCATGTATTTCAAAAGTTGACAGTGGCTTGGGGAACTCCAGACATAGATTTGTTCGCTTCTCCACTAAATTTCCAACTGCCAAAATTTTGCACAAAGATGTTTCACCCAAAAGCTTGGAAAGTGGATGCTCTATCTTTCAGTTGGAACAACCTTCACGTCTATGCCTTTCCTCCTCTGCCTCTCCTTCCCAAGGTGCTCTTGAAGGTAAGACAGGACAAGCCTTGCATGATTCTAATAGCTCCGGATTGGCCACGTCAGCACTGGTACCCTCTGCTGAGGAGTTTAGTACGGGAGCCTCCTTGGCTTTTGCCATCAATCCCACACCTTTTGTCTCAGGCAAACAATCATTTCCTCAATGTCAGGATACAGTCCCTGCATCTGACAGCCTGGCATATTCTGTTTTAGACCCTGGGGGGTCGCAGCTTCCTCAACAAGTTTTGAATGTCATTTTGGAAGCCAGACGGCCTAGTACAAGGAAAGTTTATGCTGATAAATGGAGGAGATTTTTTCTTTGGAGCACAGCAAAGAGCTTTAATGTTTCAGTGCCTAATTTGAGTGTTACACTACAGTACCTTACAGAATTATTAGACAAGGGTTTGTCTTTCTCCTCCGTGAAAGTTCATGCTGCAGCCATTTCTGCTCACTATGACTGTGACCCACCATTATTTTCTCACCCTTTGTTTAAGCAATTTCTTAGAGGGGCAAAGAACATAAGACCCCCACGTAGAGCTCCTACTCCTTCCTGGGATCTCAATTTTGTGTTGGAGAAGCTAACTTTACCTCCTTTTGAACCTGCAGCTACATCTGAGTTGAAGTTTTTGTCTTGGAAGACTGCTTTTTTGTTGGCCATTACGTCTGCTAGGAGGGTATCTGAATTACAGGCTCTAATGGCAGTTGAACCCTTCCTAATATTTCATAAGGATAGGGTATCCTTGCGTACTAACCCTACTTTTATGCCTAAAGTTGTTTCTGATGTGGCCTTGAACCAATCTATTCATTTGCCTACTTTTTATGCTGATCCCCAAAATAAAGGGGAAAAAAATTTGCACTCTTTGGATATTCACAGGCAGTTATGTTATTATTTGAGCAGAACTAAAGGGTTCAGGCAGTCTCAACAGTTATTCATTTCTTTTGCCTTGGGTTCACAAGGAAAACCTGTTTCAAAGCAAACTATTTCTAAGTGGATTAGCCATTGTATTGCTTTTTGTTATTCTCATCATGGAAAGGATGTTCCGGCTGGGATCAGACCTCATTCCACTAGGGCTACTGCCACATCTACTGCTTTTTTAAGGGGAGTAGCTACTAAGGATATTTTGGAGGCAGCTACTTGGAGTTCAGTGCACACTTTTACTAAACATTACCATCTTCCCCTTTATTCCAAATCTAGGGCTGGGTTTGCCACTGCAGTTTTACAGGGCATGTTAGCAGCTCCTAGTGCTTTTTGAGTTTGCCAACCTCCCTTACCTTTGCTTTGGGATTCTACCCACAGGTTATGACTGCAGCAATGTGAGACGAAGAACATAGTACAGTTTTGTACCTACCATAAATGTAGATGTTCGAGGATCCACATTGCTGCAGTCCAATTTGCCCTCCCTCCTTCCCCTCTATAGTTTAGGGTTGCTGTGTTGTTGTTGGGGTAATTATTTTTTCTGTAATTGGTGGTTGGGTATTTTCTATTTTTGGCCATGGCCTTTCTTTTTTAGGCCTTCTGACATCTGGGGCAAGAAAGACTGAGGATATGGCGTCGGTCATGCGCTTTAGTACCACTGCGTACTGACGTCAGATCTGAGCGACTATGACCGACGCCAGCCTAACACTTTGGTATTCGGGCCGACCAAGGACAGCGGACTACCCACAGGTTATGACTGCAGCAATGTGGATCCTCGAACATCTACATTTATGGTAGGTACAAAACTGTACTTTTATTTTCATTTGCTGTTTTATGTAGTTTGTGTATAGCTGGAAGGACATTTTGTATTATTGATATTTTCAGTCTTCATGATTTGAAAAATATGATGGGTAGTTGACTTATTTTATAAATCGGTATGCTTTATTATGCTGATAATACTGTATTGCAGTTGTTCTCTGTTCAGTAAGTATTGTGTTACTTCTGCTGAACTTGAAAATCAGTTTGTTTTTAATGATGTAGTATGTTTTCTGTAACAACAGTGTTTAGCTGCTGGTTCTATCATCATGAATCGGGAAATAGAGAGTATGGCAATGCGTCCACTTGCTAAAGACTTGACCCGGAGTCTGGAAGAAGTGAGAAACACTATGCGTGATCAAGCATTACGGGATCTGAATGTTTACACTGATAAAATGAAGGAGTCTCTCAAGCATTTTGATGTTTTGTTTGCAGAATTTGAACTAAGGTAAAACCATTTTAAGCAACTTTAATGTAGTTCATGTATTTTTCATTAAGGCAGACTTTGACCTTAAAGTGTTGCATTTCTTAAGGTAGTTTCTATGTCAGTGTGGTAACGCAGTACATCATAAGTATGTAACGTTCTCCTGTATTACTACTTACTGGAGTTGCTTCTTTCAAATATATGTCTGTATGCGTGCTTTGGGGAATTAATTAAAACATGCCTTTTGACATAATAATTTAGAAGAATTCTGCTAATCATGGTATGCTGTTGAAATGGTAGTAATGAATTTTTGAGTTGTGTAATGCACACTAAGAAGTGCCTAAGTAAATATAAGCTTATAACTCTTGCAGCTATGAGTGGTCCACATTGTGAGGGTATTTTTCATTATTTAGTGTCATAGTTTCATAGTATAGTACTAGGCTATCTGCCCTGGGGCATTTTGTAAGCCTAGCCATAGTGATGTGGCTTTTGCCACCCCATGAAATGGTACAAAAAATGTACAGAATAAATTTAGAATACTGTGCCTCTGTCTAGTAGTGACACAATGAAGGTCCCTTTATATAATAGAATTAGTTTGCTGTGCCCCTGTCTAGCAGTGACACAGATGTGACCCCTGGGGTAAACTTACGATCTCCCATCCACTCATCAAGATTTCTCTTGAAGAGAGTCAGTGAGGGGCTCTGCCTAATATGAACTGGGATCTTGTTCCAAAGCATGGGAAGCCTCTGGGTTATGAATCTATCCCTCCAGCATGTCCTATTCATACTTGTGCCGAGGTTTAAGTCTTTAGCTCTCGTGGTCCTGATGGATTTGGATTTTTTTGAGGTGGAGCATGTCCATCAGATCCTGATTGGACATGGCCTTGTACATCAGGCAAAGATCACCTCTGAGCAGGCGGTATGCTACTGAATAGAGCTGAAGTTTCTTTAGTCTGGCAGAATAAGACATATGTTGGAGACCCTTGATGAGGTACTTTTGTGGTCTCTCCAGCTGTTGCAAATGCCGAGTGAGGTACATACCAAATGGGGAATTGTACTCAATCATGAGTCTGATGAGGAGGAGTATAGGGGTACAATGACATCCTTGGATCTGGATGTGAATCCCTTCATGATGAGGTGTGCAAGGTAGAATGTTTTTCTGACCACTTTGGCAACGTGGGTGTCAAATGAGAGGTCGCTGTCGATTTGGGTCCCTATGTCTCTGATTACTTTTTCCGTACTCAGTGGGTTGCTGTCTATGTGATAATTTGTGGGTACTTTGTTTTTCCCAAAGGGGATGACTATACATTTTTTGGCATTTAGTTTAAGGCCGTGACTCCAGCACCAGTTGTCCATTTCTGTGAGGCCTTTTTGTAGGATGTATGTGTCCACTGGTGTATTGACTATGGCGCCTAGTTTGCAGTCATCTGTGAACTTTGTCAGCCACAGCCCTCCCATGTTTGCTTTAACATCTGAGAAATAAATGCCGAACAAGAGGGGTCCCAGGACAGATCCCTGTGGGACACCACTTGTGACTGGCTTTGAGCCTGACATTGCTCCAGCGATTTTAACTTTATGGGTTCTGTCCTTTAGCCAGTTTGCAACCCATCTAGTGACATAAGGGTTTACGTTTAAGCTGTTGAGCTTATCTATGATGCCTGAGTGGGGTATTGTGTCGAAGGCCTTAGCCAAGTCCAGGTAGGCTGTATGGACTGCTTTGCCCTCATCAATGGCTCTAGTGACTGTTTTGAAAAAATCAACCAGGTTCAAAAGGCAGGATCTGCCCTTTACAAAGCCGAACTGGGTAGGGTCAAGTGTCTGTAGGTCCCCTATGTCTCTGTTTATGAGTTCCATAATGATTCTTTCCATAGCTTTGCAGACCAGGCTGGTTAAGCTTATGGGGCGGTAGTTTCCAGGGTCTGTAGAGGCACCCCCTTTGTGGAGTGGGACCACTGTTGCTGTACGCCAGTGTTTCAGGTACATATCCCGAAGTAAGGCTAAGGTTAACTAGCATTTTTATGTGTAGGTTTAGCTCCTCTTGGAGTTCATGTAACGTATTGTTTTTTGAGAGTAGGTCATGGACGCAGCCATACCTCTCAACCTCTTAGAGCAAGAAGTCTGGACAAAGCCGTAAATAATGGGAGACAAAGGCCCAAAAATAGGGGCAGTTTTTAAATATTGCTATTACAAACTTAGGAAGTTGATAGAATGACAGGTTTTGTGTTAGCAAGAATTTTCTGAAGGGTATGAAGTCTGAAACTTGAATGTCATTTTCTGACTTCAGTCTTTAATGACTTGTCAGTGATTTGATAGAAAACCGCTATTTTTATGAAAAATGGACCAGAAATATGAGATAAAAATCTTGCCATTCTGCAAATATCTGTACAGTTGAGAGGTGTGGGCACAGCACTGAAAATGGTTGTATAGTAGGAAAGATGAGATGTTCATCATTCATACTGCTTCTGTGGCATATGGGTTCCATGCCCACACAAACCCACACTGACATCTTTCCAGATCTTAGAATTCCCCTCTCTGAGTCCTTGTGATAGGGCATTTGCTAAGCCCTTCCCATTAGGAGAAGCCTAATCCCTGTATCAGGACGTCGGTTATTCAGTGTTTTTTGTGTCAGCTGTAGAAGTTACACAGCAGCCTGCATTGGTGGATCACAACTTCCAAACTCTCCAGTAAGATCAGTTTGGGAGCTTCCCTTCATCTTTATTATTAAATACTTTTGATTTCTTTTTGATTTATATATATATATATATATATATATATATATATATATGTATCAAAGAAGAAACAGAATGTGATGCAAGGAAATGGTTCCACCAAACAATAAAAGCCAATGTACTGAAAAATATAGTAGAACCAAACCACAGCCAGTATCCAGATAAATTTTGCCGCTTCATCAGACAACACATCTCTTTACTTTAGTATTTAAAATATATCCTAGCCAATAAAAACTCCTGTGTAATTAACAGTCAATTAAAACCATTAACAAGTTCCTTGCCTGTAAAACTGGCTTTATGGAAGCCTTATCTTTGAGCCCCTTCCCATTGTAGCTCTCATCCTGATTATCCATTCTAGTTCAGCTACTTCTGTCCTATTGGCAACATCCCCTCTCCTTTCATTATTTCTAACTGTTTCTATAACCATAAATCTAAATGTATGTGTACTTGGCCACATGTTTAGCCAAAGCATTATTATCTGCCCCGTCTGTATATCATAAATATGTTCTGTCATCCTTTGCTTTAACATGTGGTTGGTTTTGCCTATATAATATGAAGAACATACTGTACAGTGTGCCAGATAAACAAAATTGCTGGTATTACATTCAGCAGATACTCTAAACTCTATTGTCTTCCCTGTATCAGGGTAAACAAATGTACAACTGTTATCGATGTACTGACAAAAATTACAGTTGGAACAGGGAAAAGTACCTCTATTCCTATTATAGGAGTTATCTAGTGAATCCCTGGGTGACATAATAACCTTTTTAAAGATTTTTTGTTTTTATAGGCAAAGGTGGGGGTTATCTCCCACAATCTCTTAATTCCATCTTCAGAGCATTATACTGCCCAGTTCCTCCTATAAATGTCTTTCATGAGATTCACATTACTTGAATAGGTAATGGGTATTCTCATTGACCTAGGGGCAGCTTGTTCCTGACCAGATGGTGCCATTTCCCTCTGTTCTGAAAAATAAGGCTTTTCTGTAGACTCCAGAAGCCTTGGAACCATAGACAGCCCATCATTAACTTCATCAGACTTGTTAACTCCCCATCTAGGCTACTTTCATTTGTAGTCAACCTAGGGGTTCTCAGCCCGTCCTTTTATGATATTTTTATGATCCTTTTATGGGAGGGGGCTCTGCAACTATACAACAGTTCATTTACAATATTAATAGTAGCACTAACTTCTTGAAATTCACCATGAATAAGTCTTATGACACAACAGACTTCCTGAGTGTTAGGATTAGTCAGGATCTGGGGGGCAGTTTTTACACACATATATATATATAGGAAAGGATGTTAGAGAAATAACTATCTTCATAGGCATAGTATGCATCCAAAGCATATTTTAAAAAATATCATAAAAGGACAAGGGCTGAGAACAAATTGGTACCGAGTATAATTCGGGAAGGATACTCTTGGCAGTGGAAAGAAAATCCTCCTCCTTTTAGGGGAATTCCCCCTGCACCCACCCACCCAGACACATTTTTTGTCTCTGATACTCCTTCAGATGCTGCAAGCAGTGGTTATAAAACCAGTTCTTGCACCAGAAGGAAAAGGATTTTACACCAGAATCTTTTTGGTTTACAAAATGGAGTTAGTGTGGAGACCAGTGTTAGAAATGTCTTACTGAAATTCAAAATGCTCTGTCTGCAGACTGCTCTATCCCGTCTTCCAGACCACTTTTTCTTGGTGTCTTTGGATCTGAAAGAGCCTTACATTTGAGTTGCTCCAAAATTCAGGAGATGTCCGAGAGTTGCTGAGTCAAAACAATGTGCTGCCAGCATTTTTGATCAAAATCTCGCTACTTCCAAAATATGCTAGTAGCTGGTTGTGGGAGATCGCAGTAGACTGTAGAGTGGGATTTTGCTCTTTCCCTGCTGTAGTGTAGTCTTTGAGTAGCTATATGTAGTTGAAAATAAAGCTGGAACTAAGGTAACCACCCACTAATAAACCAAACAAACCCTGGTAAACAACTCCAAATCCGAGAACACGCCAAAAAAAAAAATAAAATAAAATAAATAAATAAAAACAGCACCAGCAAAAACAGCAGTATTTCTTAATTTTTTTATTCTACAGAATTGAACACATTCATCTTACTGGAAGACTTCATCAGAAAAAAGGCACTCCATTTTCCACTTGATTTTTTTTTGTGGTGTGTTGTCGGATTTGGAGCTGTTTCCAGGGTTTGTTTCATTTATTAACTATATATAGTTAGCAGGGGGGTGTGGGAGGTCTGCATAAAACATGGTTTTGCTTTGTTTTCCATCTTTGATATTTTGGGATTCAGTTCTCTGGGATTGAGATTCTGGCATTCACCCATTTGTGTATTTGAGATCATTATACTATAGATCCATACATTCTTCTTCTTCTTCTTCTCTTTCGGCTGTTCCCGTTAGGGTTCACCACAGCGGATCATCTGTTTCCATTTCTTCCTGTCCTCTGCATCTTGCTGTGCCACACCAGCCCACCTGCATGTCCTGTCTCACCACATCCATAAAGCTTATCTTAGGCCTTCCTCTTTTCCTCTTACTTGGCAACTCCATCCTTAGCATCCTTTTCTCAATATACCCAGCATCCCTCCTCAGCAGATGTCCAAACCAACACAATCTCATCTCTCTGACTTTGTCTCCAAACCATCCAACCTGAGCCCGACCCTCTTAATATACTGATTCCTAATCCTGTCCAGCCTTGTCACACCCAGTGCAAATCTTAACATCTTTAATTGTGCCAGTTCCAGTCCTGACTCCTGACTTTTTGTTAATGCACTGTCTCCAACCCATACAACATAGCTGGTCTCACTACCCTCTTGTAGACCTTCCCTTTCACTCTTACTGGTACCCTTCTGTCACAAATCACTCCTGACACCCTTCTCCACCCTGCCTGTACTCAATTCACCTCTCTTCCACACTCACCATTACTCTGAACTGTTGATCCCAAGTACTTAAACTCATCCACCTTTGCCATCTTTACTCCCTGCATCCTCACCATTCCTCTATCCTTCCTCTCATTCACACACATATATTCTGTTGTAGTCCTGCTGACCTTCATTCCCCTCCTCTCTAGAGAATATCTCCACCTCTCCAGGGTCTCCTCAACCTGGTCCCTACTCTCACTAGAGCTCACAATGTCATCTGCAAACATCATAGTCCATGGGGCCTCCTGTCTGATATCGTCTGTCAACCTGTCCATCACCATTGCAAATAAGAAAGGGCTCAGAGCTGATCCTTGATGTAGTCACACCTCCACCTTAAACGCATTTGTCACTCCTACTGCAGACCTCACCACTGTCACACTACCCATGTACATATCCTGTACAACACTCACATACTTCTCTGCCACTCCCGTCTTCCTCATACAATACCACAACTCCTCTCTAGGCACCCTGTAATGTGCTTTCTCCAAGTCCATAAAGACACAATGCAACTCCTTTTGATCTTCTCTATATTTCTCCATCAGCACTCTCAGAACAAACATCGCATCTGTAGTGCTCTTTCCTGGCATGAAACCATACTGCTGATCACTAATCATCACCTCACTTCTTAACCTAGCTTCCACTACTCTTTCCCATAACTTCAAGCTGTGACTGATCAGTTGTATCCGTCTGTAGTTACTACAGCTCTGCACATCACCCTTATTCTTAGAAATAGGTACCAAAACACTTTTTCCCCACTCCTCAGGCATCCTCTGACTTTCCAAGATTTATTTAAACAATCTGGTTAAAAACTCCACTGCCATTTCTTCTAAGCACCTCCATGCTTCCACTGCTATGTCATCTGGACCCACAGCCTTTCCATTCTTTATCCTATTCATAGCTGTCCTTGCTTCCTCCTTGCTAATCTGTTTCACTTCCTGATTCACTATCCCCACATCATCCAACCTTCTCTCTCATTCTCTTCATTCATCAGCCCCTCAAAGTATTCTTTCCATCTGCTCAACACACTCTCCTCAATTGTGAGTACGTTTCCGTCACTATCCTTTATCACCGTTACCTGTTGCACATCTTTCCCTGCTTGGTCCCTCTGCCTAGCCAATTGGTACAGGTCCTTTTCTCCCTCTTTAGTGTCCAACCTTTCATACAACTCTCCATATGCTTTATCCTTAGCCTTTGCCACCTCTCTCTCTGCCATGCTCCTCATCTCCTTATACTCCTGTCTACGTTCTTCATCTTTCTGAAATCCCACTTCTTCTTCGCCAGCCTCTTCCTCTTTATACTGTCCTGTACTTCCTCATTCCACCACTAGGTCTCCTTGTCCTCCTCCCTCTGTCCAGATGTCACACCAAGCACCTTTCTAGCTGTCTCCCTTACCATCTCTGCTGTAGTTACCCAGCTATTTGGTAAGTCTTCACTGCCCCCCCGTGCCGGTTTTAACTATTCCCTGAACTCCACCTCACAATCGCCCTTTTTCAACTTTCACCATTTGATCCTTAGCACTGCTCTCACACTTGTCCTCCTCTTCTTGATCACCAACATCATCCTACAGACCACCATTCTATGCTGCCTAACTATAGATCCATATGTTATATATAAAAAATAAATAGTGTGTGGGGGGGGGTATATAACTGGGTTATATGGGCTGGTCCAAAGACCCTTTACAGTTTACAGGCATGATCTGAAATAAAAGCAAACAACATGAGTAATCAAGAAACATATAATACATAAAAACAAATGCAAAAATCAAATGTTTTTGAAAGGGTTTTGAAGCAAACACATATGCTTGTTGCAGATCCTTACGCTAGTTACAGAATCCTATGTACAGAAAAACATGGCAGAAGTTATTAACCAGTAAAGCTAGAATTGTTTACAATACTTGCAGAATATACATAAAGTTAATTTTGTATTTCATCATTTCAGGAAACAAGAAAGACAACATTTTGGATAACAAACGTGGAAAGTCCCTCCTGAGGTAGCATTTTGTTAGAATTCATTATCTTGCAGGAGGTAGTATGTTGTTTGATGGCAAATGATGAGGTTAACCATTGCCACTACAGTACTTACACTGCAATCTTAAAATGGTTTTCTGCAGTAAATTGTGTTAATTATGAAGAATGCAGATGTCGTTTGTCATTTGAGTTTGCATAGAGCATTTCTTGCTGACCAGATTGCTGTTGCAGTCAAGAAAAAACATGCTGTTCTAAGCTAACTAAGCAGGAGCAAGTTTGAGCCAAAAGGGGACGTGTTTTGTGCTTGAATCTGCCTGCCTAGTAGCATACATGGGATATGAGAAAGTATGGTGAACCATTCATAGGTTCACAGGTAGGTACTAGGCTATCTGCCCAAGGGCCTACGTAAGCCTAGCCAACAAGGTTCCCTGGCTTACGCCACCCGAGAAAGTTATTTTCCTGTGCCACTGTCGAGCAGAGACACAGAAGTGATCCCCGGGGTGTATTTCCTATTTCCCATCCACTCAAGATTTTTCTTGAAGAGTGCTAATGAAGAACTTTGCTTGACATAGATGGGTACCCTATTCTAGAGTATGGGAAGTCTCTGGGACAGGAATCCATCCCTCCAGCACATGTCCTGTTTATTGTGGTGACAAGGTTTAGGTCCCTAGAGCGTGTAGCTCGGAGGGATTGGGATTTCTTTAGGTGTAGCATGTCCAAAAGCTCTGGGTTTGACATAGCTTTATATGTTAGGCAAAGATCAGCTCGGAGTAGGCGGTATGCTATGGAGTAAAGCTGGAGTTTTTTGAGGCGGTCAGTGTAGGGCATTTGTTTGAGGCCAGTAATCCTCTTTGTGAGGTACTTCTGTGGCCTTTACAGCTGCTGCAGATGTCTTGTGAGGTACATTCCAAAAGGGGTGTTGTACTCTATAATGGGTCTGAGTGTCGAGTAGAGGGGTACAATGACCTCTTTTTTTCCTGGATGAGAACCCTTTTATGATGAGGTGTGCCACGTAGAAGGACTTCCTGACTACTGTGGCGATGTGACTATCAAAGAAGAGACTACTGTCCACCTGGGTCCCAAGGTCTCTTATCACACATTCGGTGTTAAGTAGATTGCTGCCTATGTGGTAGTTTATAGGTACAGAGTTTTTACCAAAGGGGATGACACTGCACTTTTTGGTATTGAGCTTGAGGCCATTGCTCTGACACCAGGTATCTGTCTCAGTGAGGCCCTTCTGTAGGATGTTCACATCATTTGGGGACTTGACTATGGCTCCTAGTTTGCAGTCATCTGTGAACTTCATTAGCCAGAGGCCTTCTGTGTTAGTCTGTACCTCAGAGAAGTAGATACCAAACACGAGAGGTCCCAGGACGGAACCCTGTGGTACTCCACTTGTCACTGCTTTGAGGTCAGATTTGGAGTCTGCAACTTTTACAGTGTGGGTTCTGTCAGTGAGCCATTTGGCAACCCATCTTGTGATGTAGGGATTTATACTTAGTTTATTGAGTTTAACTGTAATTCCAGGATGGGGGATGGTGTTGAAAGCCTTGGCGAGGTCAAGATAGGCTGTGTGAATCACCTTACCCTCATCTGTGGCTTTGGTGACTGCCTCAAAGAAGTCGATCAGGTTCAGGAGGCATGATCTGCCTTTCACAAACCCGAACTGGGTGGGATCCAGAGTTTGGAGGTTACCAATGTCTTTGTTTATGAGATCCATGATGATAGGTTCCATGGCCTTGTAGACGAGGCTCGTCAGGCTAATAGGTCGATAGTTCCCAGGATCAGTGGTGGCTCCCCCTTTGTTGAGTGGGATAACTGCTGCTGTGCGCCATTCATTGGGCAGAAAGCCTGATGAGAGGCTATTATTGAACATGGTGCTTAAGTGGGGAGCCAGTTCGTTCTGAAGTTCGTGTAAAACGCAGCCTGGGATGTTGTCCGGTCCCATGGATGCTGTGTTTTTGGCTTTAGAGAGTACAGCTTTTACCTGAGTAGTTGTGATTACAGGGACTCTGCATTCATCTGTTATAGATATGGACCTTTAAGGGGTGGGGGGATAAAGTTAGCACTAAACCTATCTGCCAGGATGTTGGCAATATCAGTTGGTTCTGTAATTTTCATGCCGTTGTGCTGTAACTCCGAGCAGATCTGGGTGCTGCCATAGAGATTCTTGACATAGCTATAGAATGCTTTGTGGTTGTCCTTAGAATTAGTGGCGATTTTGTTTTCGTAACTAGCTTTGGAGGATCTTATAAGGGATCTCAGCTTCTTACTGAGGCTGACCAGGGATATCCTCCACTCATGGGATTTTACTCTCTTTTGCAACAGTTTCATCCTTCTGTTGTGCAGTATGTTTATGGCAGGGGACCACCAGATTGGCTTCCTTTTTTTGGAGGATAGCATCTTGGTTCTGTTTGGTATAGCATGATCCATGCACTCATGTAAGTGCTTATAGAGTGCATTCTTGGGGCATAGATAATGCAAGGGAACTACTTAATAGAAAAGGGATAGAAAATACCAAAATTTGACTTATTTGTACCTTACTTGAGATCATCCTAGAAAATAATATCTTTGTGTTTGGTGACAAGTTTCATATACAGAAGGTAGAAGTGGCTATGGGCACTACTTGTGCCAATAGCTATGCCAACCTAGCACTTGTACAATGGGAAACTGAGAATATTTTGACAGGTAACGTTTTTGCTAAGTCTATTATATGGTACACACGTTTTGTTGATGATATTTTTCTTTTGTGGCATGATAACGAAGATGATTTGCAGCAGTTTCTAGATTTCATTAATACCATTACCCCCTTTTTGAATTTCACATACAAATACTCAAATAGAGAAATAGAGTTTCTAGATGTAAAAGTTACAAGAGATACACTCAATTATGTTCATACCTCCATGTACAGGAAACACATTAGAAAGAATAATGTTCTACATAGTAGTAGTATGCATTCTAACTACACTAAAACCAATATGATCAAAGGACAGATAGTTAGATGCATGAGACTATATAATGATGATGATAGTTTGTCCCAGGCACTTACCCTGTTAAAACATGAATTTATTGAAAGGGGATATAAAGCCAGAGATATACACAAACAAATTAAAGTGGCTTGGAATGAAAGAAGAGAGAGGTACAAGCCCTGTTACGATAGGATGAGAACCAACCAGGATAACCAAAGTAACTATGTCACCAGTACCACAGTAACCAGGAATCCAGAGAATGATGTATTACATTTTCCATTAACATTTGCAAGTAATATCAGTACAGTCTGTGATATAATTAAAAATAATTGGGGCATATTGTTAAATGTGGATGAACTAGAAGGTGTTATAGGGGCTACACCATCGTTTACCTTCAAAAACAACATGTCATTAAAAAGACAGCTGTGCTATAAGAAGTTAGATGAAGACCACTATGCAAGGTCTGATAGGCTAGGTAGCTTTCCATGTAGAAGGTGTACAGCCTGCCCCTTCATATTTGGAGGGGGGGGCAGTATACACACCCGACTAGAAAGTTCAGCATTGATACATGCTTTTATACAGACTGTTATAGTAAGAATGTTGTATACTTTGGTTTCTGTACAAAATGCCCAGCCTACTATCTGAGAAATAAGACCCCAGAACAACGTATTGCATATAAAACCCTTCGAAATAAAGTTAAAAAGCTAATTATCTCTGATAAACAAAAATACTTCTTCACACTCCAAAACAATAATAAAACTAACCCCCAGAGATTCTGGAAGGGGATCTCCACCCTTCTTAACCCTAGCAAACCACACACCCCAACCCCAGACCCAAATATCCCAGACTTGGATTTAGCTACACAGTTCAACTCCTTTTTTATCGACTCCATTAACAAACTCACCTCCTCTTTTACAGGCTCCACCTCACCTTCTAAGACACCCCTTCCCTCTCCTGCAAACAGCCCTATCCCCAATTCTACTTCACTCTGCCTATCTTCCACCTTAACCACTATTCAAACTGCCCCATCACCTGTACCCCCCTCTAATTCTCCCTCTCTCCATCCTTCTCCATTCTCACTAAAACCTATACCCACTACCACTATAAAGAAACTCCTTCAGAAACTGAAGCCATGTACTAATGCCCCTGACAACATTCCCTCTTACTTCCTACGTATAGCAGCAGATGCAATTGCTTATCCTATTAGCATTTTAATCAATCGTTCCATCCACGAATGCATTGTACCCCAACTGTGGAAGCAAGCATTCATCATCCCCCTACATAAAGGAGGCAACAATTGCAACATCAGTAACTTTCGTCCTATTGCTATTCTGTCCCCCATTTCTAAACTTCTAGAAAAGTGTATACACCTTCAACTTCTGCCACATCTCTTAGATAACAACCTGCTAACCCCTACACAACACGGATTCAGGCCAAATCATAGCACTATGACAGCTCTGTTGTCCTTTCTTGAGACTGTTAACACAGCACGTGATTCCGGCCACATTGTCTCCACCTTACTACTTGACATCTCCAAAGCCTTCGACACCATTTCACACAACTTGCTCTTAACTAAACTGTCAAAACTTAACCTCTCTCCCTCTACCATAAACTGGTTCTCCAGCTATCTATCAAATAGATACCAAGCTGTAATATGGAAAAAGGCCACTTCCCCATTCCTTAGTACCCTCACTGGAGTTCCTCAAGGATCTATTCTTGGTCCCCTCCTCTTTAATATATTTATCAGTGATTATCACAAATCTATCCCATTTGCAAACATCATCCAATATGCAGATGATTCAACCATCATCTGCTCTGCCACCTCCCCCTCTCTGCTCCAAAAACTTACTCAGGAAGCTTTTTCAATTACTGAACATTGGATGAAAACAAATCACTTAGCACTCAATGCCTCCAAAACAAAACTTATGGTATTCACCCCCTCCAAATCCACTTCCTTCAACATGAACTCTTTCTCAATTACCAGCCTAAATAACTCACCCCTTGAACTAGTGTCTGAAACTAAGCTACTTGGTGTACAGATTGACAATCGGCTTAGTTACAACTCCCATCTACAACTAAATATTAAAAAAACCCATCAAAAACTAGGTATGCTCTACCGTCAGAACCAATACCTTACAAGCTCCTCCAAAATCACACTCACTTCCTCTTTTCTCATCCCGTCCCTTCTCTATGGGGCTCCATTATTGACTAATCTTCAGACTTCTCTAAAAAACCAGCTTTCCTCCTGCTATAACAAAATTGCCAAATTCGCCAACAGCCATAGGTCCGCTACTCACCACTGTTCCTCTCTCCAAAAACTAAACTGGCTCGAATTACCTAATCATCTCATATATATACAGCTGACTTTCGCTCACAAGCTCATCCTTAGCCCCTCTCTTTGTCCCTCCCTGTCTTCCGCCATCAAAATGCACCTACCAAACAGAGTCTTAAGGTCTAACAATCAAAACCTAGTAGAAGAGTACATAAACCATCTCATCCCCCAGGTAAACACCTATTATCTTTTAATCTTGCCCGTCTCTGGAACTCACTTCCACCATCCATTCGTACCACCACTAACCAGTACATGTTCAAAAAATCTCTTCATACATATCTAAGATCCCAATGGGATTGTTCTTGCTCCCTCCCCTCATAATTCTATGTTATCCCATTCTCCTTCACATATATGATACATAACTCTTCCTATCTAAGCTTATGTTCCCTCAGAATACCTACCCTGCAATGTAAGTCTATGTTTTCTTCTGAACAACTTCTTTGAATGCATAAAACATTACTCTTTTAACTTATTCTCCTGACATTTAATCCACATCAGATTGTATTGTTTTGAATGCTTCTTGAATTTTTGAGCCTAAATGTGTTAATTGTTTTATCTTTTACTCTGTATAAGTATTATTGTAGTTTTTTGTATGTACCTGTTTTCGTCTGTATTGGAGCTTTTCTCCCCAGGACTCCATTGAAAACGGGTTCTTTTGGCCCAATGGACTATCCTGGTAAACCAACTGCAAATAAATAAATAAATACTATGTAGGCAAAACTAATCGGCTACTCAAAGAAGAGTCCTAGAACATGTAAGGGACATTAAAAATAAAAAAAGAGACAAGTGCATTAGCGATGCATGTTATAAAGGAGGGAGCCACTCACACCTTCAAGTTTCTAGTGTTACATATCATACAAGATAATAAAAGAGGTGGGAACATGAACAACAAGACCAAAGCCTCAGAACAAGAATGGATAATTAGGCTTCAGGCTGACAGACCACCTGGACTAAATAGTAAGGTTTCACTGAAACCTTTTCTTAGGAACAGGGCTTTGAAACATTGTGTTTGGTCACATCTTCTAATATTTGTACATATATTTTGCAGTTTTACCACTATCTAATTTTATAGAGCATGTTTTTACAGTTTTTTTACATATATTTTAGTTCACTATTTATATGATTGATTGTTTATATAGTGTTTGTATAGTGTATGCCTTTAACTTTTATTTATTCAATCAAGATGCTGTTAACTGATTGGATATGACCTAGATGTATCATTATTTAAACAAGAGCAGCAGTTACTGTAGTATGTCTGAGGAAGCAGAGAGGACTCTGTGAAAGCGCTCACATGTTTTATATTTTTACTATTTTGTCAAACCAATTCAGAAAACAAAAACTAAAAACTATTGAAAAATAGAGCAAGAAACCACACTGAGTCCAAAAATAAGGTAAGCGCTTTCGTTTACTGAAAAATTATTGATTTGGCAAATGAAATTGAATGCTTTGGACGATGCACTGGCTGGTGTGTGTGTGTGGGGGAGGGCGTGGACCACGTAACGTGCACTTGATTGCTCTCATTCTGGGATATATAGCCTTGTGGAAAGTCTGGTAATGTGCCTCAGATTCAGAGTATGGACAGTTTGTATGTGTGTGTTTGTATCTGTTTCATTATTGTATTAGTCAGAATGCTGCTGGCATCATTGTTAGATATAACTTAATTGAACCTTTGACAGCAAGACTAATTTAATGTTTAAATGAAAACTTAAGTATACATCCAACAGTGAGTGATGCAGATGTCAGCTTGTATTCAAGGATAATATCAGGAGTTAGCCAATATTCTGTATTTAGTTACCAAGTAGTATGGTATGCAAAGAGGTAGCCTGGAGAAGCATCAACAAGAAAGACCATAGTGGTGAGTACATAATTCAAGCTACTACTCATGCATGTTATGCTGGTTGAGCTATTTGTTGCAGTCAGCTAAAATTGGGGCCTGGGTGAGGCATACCACATGACCATGTTCAGGTAGCCCAGCTGTTGGAAGGGGTGTGTACGACTGAATAGGGTAATAAGTATTTATTTTCTGCAACTGAAAAAGCTGAGTAGGCAGTACGTTCTTTTGGTTTGCAACTGAAAGCTAATAGCTGGTATTTCTCATAGTTTGGCCAGCTCTCATACACATTTTTTCAATAGGTTTTTTTATGTGGCACACTTGTCTTTAGTATTTATTTTGACTATACACTTCCTGTAAGTAGAGTAGTTCTCAAGCTGATGGTATGTTTTTATTCAAATTTATAATTCTGCTGCCATTTTGGATGCAGATTGTTTTCATCTAAGAAGTGGTACAGTTCACCTTTCTTAAACAGCTGGGGGCGTAAAATATGACTAACTTAGGGATGCTCATCAGACCTATCTTTGAGTACAATCACCATTTGGTATGTACCTAACCAGGCATATCCATCAACTGGAACGTCCACAGAGGTTCCTCACTAAAAGAATACAGGGCATAAGTAAAATGTCATTGAAGACCGCCTTCAGGCCCTATCCCTCTATTGTGGCTCCTACATGTTATTCGGGGGAGATCGTAGGCCCTGGAAGCATAGACTGAGGGGGAGGAAGCACCCCCTACTTTTACAGCTGTAGGACCTATAGGCGGACCCATACCTGCAGTGTAGCTCCAAACACAAAAATGGACGGAACCTGTGTTTCTGATTACATCAGTTCTGCTTACTGCTGCCAGACTGTTTCCCCCAATGTGCTGGAAGGAACATCTGTTTGTGTTTTATGCACTGGAAGGAAGCTGAGGTAAGAAGAGATTTCCTGTTGCTGAGGAGGTGTCTGTGTGTGTAATGCCCCTGTTACTTATGAGTGGTGGTTAGAATTACTTGGCATCAAACCCTCTATTTTCAGGTACAGGAACCTGCATTGTCTACCCACACCACCACTTTTAATCAGCGAGTTTAGTCACTCCTATTAAAATTTTTGGTTGTCTGGCAAATCAGTGAGAATGGAATTCATTTAATAATGATAGGCCTTTAAATTTCAGTCTTCTGATCTTCTTTGGAAATGTACAGTAGCACAACACTATTTTAGCAACGCTATAAGATTATACAAGCAATATTTAAAATGTGTCCCTGGTTTTGGGCCTTTGCCCCCCACAATAAACTTTGGCTTTTTCCAGATTTCTTCTGCTGTGAAATTGAGAGCTGTCTTTGTGTCACGTGGATGGTGCAGTGGTAATGTTGTCTCACAGCAACAGGTTTTTGGTTTGATTCTTCGCTGTGGTGCCTTCTGTGTGGAGTCTAAGTCGTCCCTTTGTTTGTGTGCGTTTCTACTGGGTGATCTGATTTCATCCCATGTTACAAAGATATGTATCTGGAGCATTTTGCCCTGGGCCTCTGCTGAAAATTGGCTGTGTTCCAACTTGGACTTTCCATGGTAAACAAATGTTTAATAAATACAAAATTTTGCTGATAGCTTCAGGGAAGGAGAAGTTTAGTGCTGCTTATTCAAAGTCTGTTGTAATTCTTAGTAGCACAACAGGTCGTAGCCTTACTTTTGATGCTCTGGGTTCTACTCCCACAGTGTGTAGTCTTGCAGATAGATCAATGATACTGAAAGTTGTTTCCTAGCAGCAACCTCTTTATTACAGATCCATTTCATGTGTAATTTAGAATGTTAAGTTGTCAATCTCGCCTTCATTCTTGCTGGATGGGTTCGGAGCCGATCCTCGGCTCCGACTCGGCACTAGCTTTAGCTCGAGAACTCCTTTTACCAGCTCGAGGCAACCCTATATCCCATGATGCAAGGCGGAACTACCCCAGATCTCGTTTGCCGCTTAGCGAAAGAGGTCTCCTTTGCCAGCTGAGGTAAGTTTTTCTTGTTAAATAAGAAAAAAGTTAGTTAGGGGTTTAATTTCCCTTCAGTGTTAGGTTAGCCTGTATTTAGTACAGCCCACCCTATTCCCTTCCTTTTTTAAACTTTTAATATAGTTTTTTCAGTGAAAGTTTTAGTCAGGCCTAGTTCCCCAAGTTATTCCCTTCCTGTGTGTCTGTTTAGGGATTAAGTTGTGTGTTTGTGGGGACTGTTTGTGTATATCCTTTTAGGATGTCTAGGGAAGGCAAGGTCTCAGGCTTCAAGAAGTGTGACCAGTGCTGTCAGAAAATGTCCCTGACAGACGGTCACACTTCTTGTGTGTATTGCCTGGGGCCTTTGCACCTGCAGGACTCCTGTGCGTTGTGTCATGCCTTTAGCCAGCGAGTCCTGCAGGAAAGGAGGAACAAACTGATCCTCCGAGGTTTGTTGAAACCTGAAGGTTCTCCTCCTAAGCAAGGGGCAGGAAAACCTCTTAAGCCACCGAAGGCTCAGGCTACAGTGTCCAAGCCTCCTCCGGTGGCTCCAGCTCCGTCGGAGCCGATATCGGCTCCGGCTGGAGCCGATGCTTCTTCTGCCAGAGTAGTGGGTTCGGTGCCGGCCGGCTCCGATACCCTGACTACTGTTGCCTTGTCGGCTCCGGCTGGAGCCGACACTTTATCCAGCATCGGAGCCGAGAGATCCTCTGCTCCATCTGGGGTTCAAGGGACTTCGGCTCCGATGGCTCCGGCCCGCAAGAGATCCCGGTCCCCTTCGATACTAAGTATCCACTCGGCCCCGGGGTCTCCTCTTTTGTCGGAGCGGAGCCATCGGAGCCGATCTTCGAGATCTTCCAGGCTGTCTGACCATGATTTGGAGAGGGTGGTAAGCAGGCTGTTGAAGTCTCAGGCACTGGCCCAAATGCTCCATAGCCCGTCTCAACAGACTTGGCTACAGCCCCAATTCTTGAGATTCCTCCTCCGACTCCACACCAGAGTTCGGAGCCGGAGCTTCTTGGGACAGCGACTGTTTCGATGCCGGAGCCGATACATCCTTCGGCTCTGTCATCCTCGGCTCCGATCTCCTCCTTGAGACTTTCCTTGGAGGGATCCGTCGTCGGGTTTCCACTGTCGGCTCCGAGGGGCTAGTGGCATCGGACCCTTGTCCGACCCCGCTCTCCCTCTCGGAGCTTCGGCTTTGGTAAGCTCGGCCGACATCTGCCTCGAGCCTTCTCTCTCCTTGGAGCCGACCATTCCTGTTTCTTCGGAGCGGGTGTGTTCAGGTCTCCGGGAGAGGAGCCTTTGAGGTGATGAGGAGTGTCCTGGCCTCTGAGCCTGGTCAACGGTCTATCCCTCTAGCTCCTCCCTCATCAGTGCCTGCAGAAGCCTCTTGCCAGCCTCTTGCTCTCAGGCCCAGGGATCCATCGCCCCAGGTTTCCCCACTGGGAATTTCCTCCTCTTCCGAGGTTTCTCCTGACCCTGCAGGTGAACCCCCTCAGAAGAGGACGTGTAAGAGGAAACACACAGACTCCCCTGAGTCTACTACATCTGATACCGACTTAGATGAGTCGGAGGGTTCCCCACGGTCCCCCTCTGAGGATGTCTCATTTTCAGACATCCTTGAGCTCCTCAAACAGAGGGGGAATTGGCCCTCCATTGACCCCTCCGAGGATGAGTCGGTATACCTGGAGGCTTTTGGATCCCGACCCTCCACCTCCTGGGTGTCTCCGCCTTTCGACCCACTCATGCAGGTAGTGGCTCGGAAGGCGGGCGGCTCCAGATTCTGTGGAACCTGTCCCCAGGAGACCATCCAAATTCATCACGGCCCCTTCGGACAAACAGTTCCTGTCCAAAGGTGTCTCTGTGGATGCTATGGTGGTGGCGGGCCCCACTAAGAAGGAACTGGCGGATCCTTCAGTACCTGTCCATCCTCCTAATAAGGATTCTAGGACCATGGACAGGTATGGAAAGCGGATGTTTTCTTCAGCGACCTTTGCAATGCGTTGCTGAATTACCTTTGTCACTTCACCAGGCTTCAACGCGATATTCTCAAGGAACTGGCGGAAGTAGTCCAGGATCCTTCAGCTGCTGGGGCTCAGGAAAGATTGCCTCTCAGCTAGCTATCCTGAATTCGATATCTAACTCCTCCATGCGGCTCATATCTTATGCAGCCGATGGAACGAGCAGGGCCGCAGGCACAGGTGTTGCTCTTAGACGCCAAGCCTGGATGCGGCTGTGTAATTTTGCGGACCCCTTTAAGGCGTCCTTCACCAACACCCCTTTGACGGTTCGGCTTTGTTCGGACCTCAGGTGAAGGATACTTTGACCAGATGTGAACAAGACGGTAAAACTCTTTCTGCCGTTGGAGTCCAGTTTTCCACTCCTTCTAGACCATATCCCAAGGGTCAGAAGGGGGAAGATGTGGTTCCGTAAAGCCCAAGGAGCTACACCGGACACACGTGGTCAGTTTACCCCTAGAGGCAGAGGGGTAACAATAATAGACGCCGCCCTAGAGGCAGGGGGTCCTCAGAACCAGGGCAACAGGGAGCCTCTTCCTGAGAAGCCCTTTCAGCATCCCTGAGGTGTTGCCCGACTGTCCACCCTTGGAGGCAGTCGGGGAAGAATTTCGCTGTACCCAGTAGCCTGGCAATCCCTATCACAAGAGAAGTGGGTACAGTCGATTATATCCGAGGGTTACAAAATCCCCTTCAAAGGTTTCCGTACCTCTACAATCCCTTCCAGACATCTCACCCGGTCAAAGGGATTTGGCAAAACAGGAAGTTTCAAAACTCCTGGGAAAAGAGCCATCCAAACAGTGCCGGCAGACCAAGTAGGATCCGGCTTCTACTCAAGATTCTTTTGGTCCCCAAAAGGACGGAGATTGGAGACCAATACTAGACCTAAGCAGACTAAACAAGTCTGTCAAAAGGCAAGATTCGGATGGTCACGCTGCAATCCATTCTGCCCTTTCTGGGCAAGGACAACTGGATGTGCTCGATAGACCTTCAGGATGCGTACTATCACATAAAGATTCACAGACGCCCAGAAGGTTTCTCCGCCGCTGGGAGCCAGTCATTACCAATTCAGAGCACTGCCCTTTGGCCTCACTTCAGCCCCCAGAGTGTTCACCAAATGCATGGCGGTGGTCACAGCTCACCTGAGACGTCGAGGATTCCAAGTGTTTCCTTATTTGGACGACTGGCTCCTCTCCGCCACCTCCAGGGATCAGCTTCTTCGGTCCAGAGACTACACCTTACAGCTTTGCAAGAGTCTAGGAATTTCGTGAATTTCAAAATCCTCTCTGCTGCCTTGCCAATCTATCACCTTTATAGGCAGAGTTAGATACACAAAATGTTAGCCAGACTAACAAATCAAAGGATTCTGGACATCCAGAAATTTGTTCAGCTTCTGTTACAAAGCAACAAGGTCAAAGCCAGGTTTGTCTTGAAGGTTCTAGGCCTAATGGCTGCAGCCATTGTTCTTCTTCCACTAGCTCGCTTCCACATGCGTCTCCTGCAGTGGATGTTGTTCACGCAGTGGTCATACCACGATCTGCCCATGAGACACGAGATCTTAGTGACACAGTCTTGCAGGGCTCATCTACGATGGTGGGTATCTTCCCCTCTTCTTCAGCAGGGCCGACCATTTGTTCCCCGTCTTCCAGTTGCCACAGTGACCACGGATGCCTCTCTGATCGGGTGGGGGCATTATCAGGGCAGGATGGTCCACGGACGTGGCAACCCATAGAATACCACCTGCACATAAATGTCCTGGAGATGAGAGCAGTGCTTTTAACGCTGCAAGCCCTCGGCGACTTTCTTCCCACAGGGACTATTGCAGTACAGACGGACAACATGTCCGTGGTCTGGTACATCAACAAACAGGGCGGAACCAGGTCCTATCCCTTATGTCGAAGCTCTCAGACTTTGGCAATGGGCGATCTCTTCTCAGCGGTTTCTGATAGCAACGCACATCCCCGGCAGGTCCAACCTATTGGCGGACAGGCTAAGCAGATCTATTCTGATGCCTCACGAGTGGTCTCTCAATCAATCTGTAGTGGATCAGATTTTTCTGAAGTGGGGCACCCTTGTTGCGATCTTTTCGCTACCCCTCAAAACAGCAAGTGCCCAGATTACTTCACACTATTTCCTCTTCCAGGCCAACCCTTGAGAGACTCTCTAACCCAGGATTGGCCTCGGGGACTTCTTTATGCTTTTCCTCCCTTTCCATTGATTCCACAAGTCATTCAGAAAGCCACGGCTTTGAGAGCCTAATTGATCCTCATTGCTCCATATTGGCCTCGACAAATTTGGTTTCCGTCTCTACATCATCACCTTCTGGTGCAGCCCTGGCATCTGGACCCAGTTCCGGATCTTTTGATCCACCAGTCGGGTCAGCAGCACCGAGCCATTCATTCTCTCAACCTCACTGCTTGGTTGCTCCACTTCCTTCCCTAGCCAGGCTACCAATGATTTCTGACTCAGTCAGAGACATTTTAGTGTCTTCTTTAAAGTCGTCCACTAGAACTGTTTATGCTAGCAAGTGGCGGCGTTTTCTATTTGGGCAAACGCCAGAAATATTGATCCCTTCACCGCTCCTATACATTCTGTTTTGGATTTCCTGGCAGAGGTTTTTCATTCGGGATCATCATCATCTACAGTCAAAGTACAAATGGCTGCTATTTCCAAATTTCATGTTGGCTTGCAGGACAATAACATCATGTCTCATAAGTTATGCAAAGCCTTTTTGAGAGGAGTTTTTCTCCTAAAACCGCCTGTAAAACATCCTCCTCCTCAATGCGATCTGAACTTAATGCTGGCATCCCTAATTCTACCCCTTCGAACCGTCTGCTACGTGTTCTTTAAAGTTGTTGACATGGAAAACTATATTTTTGCTGGCTGTTACCTCTGCAAGAAGAGTTTCTGACATTCAGGCCCTCTGTATTCGTTCACCTTATCTGGTGTTTCATAAGGATAGGGTTTCGCTCAGAACTAACCCTTCCTTTCTTCCCAAGGTTGTATCTCAAGCCAATATTAACCAATCTATTGATCTACCAGTTTTCTTTCCTAACTATTCTGACAGAGCTGAACAGAAGCTACATTTTTTGGATGTTCACCGTCAGCTCAGGTACTACTTACATAGGACTAAACAAGTTAGAAAATCAGACCAATTGTTTGTCTCCTATGCAGGAAACAGGTTGGGTCTTCCAGTATCTAAAGTGACCTTATCTAGATGGTTGACTTCCACCATTTCCTATGTGTACTCTCTAAGGGGCAAACAACTATCTTCTAAGCCAAAAGCACATTCGACCAGGAGTCTATCCACTTCTGTAGCCTTTCAGGATAGACTTCCCATTGACACTATTTGTGCAGCAGCTACTTGGGCCACTCCTCATACCTTTGTGTCTCATTACAAGTTGGATTTGGCCTCCAGAGATAGGGCCAGTTTTGGTTCCACTGTTCTCAAGAGTCTGTTCCATTGAGCCACCGGGATACAGGTGCTAGGGGCGGTCCCATCCAGCAAGAATGAAGCGAGATTGACAACTTAACATTTAGAAGTTATGTACCTACCATAACGTTCCATGTTAGTTGTCTTCTCGCCTTCTTTCTTAAATCCCTCCCTCCTTCCCCCTGTCCTGGACAGATCTTGGAGAGTTCCTATTAGATTGCTTCCTCTGGAGCATTGTTATGAGGACTTCTTTTAGGAACCATGGTTCCTAATTATATTAGGATAAGTCTTTAGCAGGGTTAGTTAGCTACCAAACGAGATCTGAGGTAGTTCCGCCTTGCATCATGGGATATAGGGTTGCCTCGAGCTGGTAAAAGGAGTTCTCGAGCTAAAGCTAGTGCCGAGTCGGAGCCGAGGATCGGCTCCGAACCCATCCAGCAAGAAAGAAGGCGAGAGAAGACAACTAACATGGAACGTTATGGTAGGTACATAACTTCTAATTTTCGTCTGCAGAGATGTTGCCTGTTTACTGATATTGGTGGATTGTAGTGACAGAAGTTTGAGTGACCTTTTAAATGGTTGAAACTTTCAGAAATATGGTAGTTTTCTCATTGGTTCATACAATTTGTTTCATTGCTTACTAGAAGACTGTTCAAAGCGTTAATAAATTTAAAACACAATATAACAACTGGTTCTGTATTATACAAGGGAAATAATTTAATGCAATCACCAAGGTGAATCCAAGAATGCATACATGCATGCATGACCCTAAAAATATGTTTGAAAACTGCCTGGAGGAAAGTGTGACTTGCTGAAAATCATGGGCAATTTTTAAGCTTTAATCTTGTTAACCAAGCAATGGATGAGGTTAGACAGCTCACCACATTGGCTTGACCTGGCCAAGCCTTTTGACACAATCTCCTACTCAGATGCTCAGGTGTATTACAACGGATGAATAATGTAGGAGGAGCAAACACTTGCTTCACTAGCTTGATTGCCAACTGCATCACTGGATGCAGGAGATCAGAATGGGGAAGAAACCAGTCACCAATGGAGTCCCCCAGGGTTCAGTGCTGAGACTTTTTCTGTTTGGCATAAACATCTCAAAAGTAAAAGGAAATACCAAAGGGCTTTGGCCGGCTAAGTTTGAGATGACTGCAAGCTAGGGAGCAGTTATCGAATCCCCAAATGACTTAACCATCATGCATGAAGGTTTGTCCCAAGCAATAACTGGTGTCAAAATCATGACAATGCCCTCTGATAACTGACTGAATTGTTTGGCATTTGGGTACTTGTGTGTACAATGACATAACTTTTGACCAACATGTGTCCAGAGTCATATGAAAGCCTTTCTGTATTGCACAGCTTCCTAAACAATAGGTCTTGCATGGACCACCTCATACATTTATTATAGGTTCATAGGTAGGTAATAGGCTATCTGCCCGAAGGCATTTATAAGCCTAGCCAGAATGTGTTGGCTTTCGCCACCCCCTTAGATTAGTTCCCTGTGCCTCTGTCCAGCAGAGCCACTTAAGTGAAGTTGTTCGATCTCACCGTTTGTTCTTACACGTGGGTATGGAGCCGATCCATTGGCTCCGAGTCGGCCGCTTTCCAAGCTCAAGATCTTTCAGTAACTCGAGGCACAGCACCTATCCCATGATGCTCTCTGACTAACCCTCAGATCTAGTTTGCCACTGCAACGGATCGCAAGTCTTCAGTGTGCTCGAGCCAGTGAAAGTTTATTAAGAAGTGTTTCTACTGCTAAGTTTACCTTTTATATGTGTGTGTATATATATATATATATATATATATATATATATATATATGTATGTATATATATGTATGTTTTTCTACCAGTATTACCTGTTATACTTTCCTTTTTTAGGGCTTTGCTCCTGTTTAGAGTGTTTTATTAGAGCGAGTTGCTCTTGGGCCTTGCCCCTCTCCTCAGTTGGTTACATCCTTTGCTATAGTTGTGCAGGGATCTTTCTTTTCTCCTATCCCACTTTTGGCAAGATTGTTTTTTGAGTATTATTGGATTGTACTGTTGTACTTATTATTATCAGGGATCTGATAATTGTACTTTCCCTTGGACATGATGGCTGACCAAAAGCAAAAGTCCGGATTTAAAAGATGTGACTGTGGCCAAAAAATGTCAATAACAGATAACCACATTTCTTGTGTTTATTGTTTGGGACCTCTCCATTTGCAGGAGGATTGTTCCATCTGCCACTCTTTTAGTGGCAGCGTTCTGTTAGATGTAGGAAATTTATTGATCGAGGTCTCTTAACTCCCGAGTTTCAAAAAGCTTTGGACAAGTCCGACCAGACCTCCAAGTCTTCGAAAGGGTCGAAGTCATCTCGGGTGTCCTCGGAGCCTAAGTCTTCGGCTCCGAGCACCTCTGTTAAGGTGCGGTCACTGGTTCCTAGGTCTTCGGAACCATGTGCCGAACCGATGGTTCGGAGCCAACCTTTGGTTTTGGAGCCGGTATCAGAGACTTCAAAATCTCCAATACTTAGGTCTGTAGCCTCTTCGACCCGCTCTTCAAGGATGTCCGATATTGATGTGGACCGTGTGGTGCAGAGGCTCTTGGAGAACCCGGCATTGGCTAAACTGCTCTCGGCTTCATCCCAACTGGGTTCAAGCCCTGTTCCCATCCTATTGCCTGTGACTGCTACTCCTCTGAGCCTACCCAGGCCTTCGGAGCCAGAGGCGGAAGATCTGATGGTTGGGAAACCCGTGGAGCCGAGTCATGTTCGAGTGACTTCGGTTCCACCCACCCTGACAGCTTCGGTGCTGTCCAAAGAGTCTCTGATCCGACACTCTCTCATCGGTTCAGGGGGGGGGAGAGTCGAACCAACGCATCGGTTCCATCACTTCCTCTCGGGGCTTCGGTGCAGGTGAGCTCAGCTCTGTCCTCTGGTTCGGAGCCCTTGGCACCTGTGAGGCCTCCATCTTCCTCAGAACCGGTGGCCTCCTCGGGCCGAGAGTCCGGGGCCTTTGATGCCGTGAGGAGGGTGTTGTCTGTTCAGACCCACACTACAGGTCTCTCCTCTTCCTCCCTGAAGATGTCGAGTTCTGCCTCTTCATCTAAAGCACCTACTAAGCGACGAGACCCAAAGCTTCAGGTATCCCCTTTGGGTGAACCCTGCTCTACTGAGACTTCACCAGCCGCCCCCACTGAAGTTCCCAGAAAAAGACTCTGCAAGATGAGGCATTTGGATTCCCCTCAGGAATCCTTGACATCAGACACTGACTTAGAGGAATCGGAAGGGTCCCCACGGTCCCCCTTGGAGGATGTCTCCTTTGTGGACATCTTAGAAATACTTAAGCAGAGGGGTGACTGGCAGTCCATTTGCCCTACCGAGGATGAGTCGGTGCTCCTCAAGGCCTTTGAGTCGCAGCCCTCCACCTCCTGGGTTACTTCACCCTTTGACAAACTAATGGATCTGATCGCTCGAAGGGTGTGGGAGTCCCCTGACACCATGGAACCAGTCACTCTGAGGCCCAATAAATTCATCACTGCCCCCTCAAGAGAAATCGTTCCTCACCAAAGGAGTCCCTGTTGATGCCATGGTGGTGGCGGTGGCCACCAAGAAAGAGATGTCAGAGACGACTTCTACTGTCCATCCTCCTAATAAGGATTCCAGGATGATGGACAGATACGGGAAACGCATTTTTAGTTGTGCAACATTTGCCATGAGATCGCTTAACTACTTGACCCATTTTACTCACCTTCAACGAGCTCTCCTTCAAGAACTCGGAGATACTCTAAAGGGTAACACAGATGAGGCTATTTTGGAAAAGGTTACAGCTCAGCTTTCTACCCTTAATTCCGTCATCAACTCATCCATGCGGCTCATTTCTTATGCAGCCGAGGGATCGAGTCGAGCAGCAGGGTCAGCGATTGCTCTGTGGAGACGGTCCTGGATGCGCTTGTGCTCCTTTGTGGAAGCCTTCAAGTCTTCCTTTGTCAATACCCCGTTTGATGGCTCTTCATTGTTTGGGCCTAAAGTCAAGGAGACCCTCACTAGGTGTGAGCAGGAAGGAAAGACTCTATCTGCCATAGGAGTCTGTTTTTCCACCCCTACTAGACCATACCCCAAAGGGCAAAGAGATGGAAAAATGTGGTTCCAGAAGTCCTAAGGAGCTTTCCAGAACACATAGTGAACCCCCCTTCAGGGCAGAGAGGGGGGGCAATAATGGAAGATGCCGCTTTGGCGACAGAGGGGGTCCGCAGAACCAAGGTGACAGGGGGCAGTTTCCTGGCAAGCCCTATCAGCGCTCCTGAGAGGGGGCCTGACTGTCCTACTCTGGAGGCAGTCGGGGGGGGTCGCTTGGCTTTGTACCCAGATGCCTGGCTAGGAATTGCATTAGATTCTTGGGTACAAAACATAGTTACCAGAGGTTATCTCATTCCCTTTATAGAACCTCCGTTACCCACAAAAAGAATCCCAGATGTTCTGTCTGAGGAATCAAGCAGTCACAGAAATCCAAAACCTGCTAGAAAAAAAGTCATCCAGCCAGTCCTGGTGGACCAGATAGGATCCAGAACTTACTCCTGATTCTTTTTAGTTCCAAAGAAAACAGGGGACTGGAGGCCCATTTTAGACCTCAGCAAACTCAATACATTCATAAAGAAGGAGAATTTTCCGGATGGTCACCCTTCAATCGATACTCCTATTCCTAGGAACGGACGATTGGATGTGCTCTTTAGATCTCAAGGATATGTACTACATCAAAATGGCCAGACCATCCAGAGATCACCTGCATTTCCAGCTGGGGGCCAGTCATTACCAATTTCGAGCTCTGCCCTTTGGTCTCACTACAGCCCCCAGAGTGTTCACCAAATGTATGGCAGTAGTTATGGTTCACCTGAGGCATCTAGGATTCTGAGTGTTTCTGTATCTGAATGACTGGCTCCTGTCCGCCACCACCAGGCATCAACTCATTCAGTCCAGGGCTCATATGATCAATCTCTGTTCTTGGTTAGGAATAACCATAAATTTTGAAAAATCTGCTTTATTACCATCGCAGCATATCTCATTTATCGGAGCAGACCTAGACACCACCACCACCCTGGTCAGATTACCTCTAGAAAGAGTCACCTCTCTAAGAAATCAGGTGTCATGCTTGCTACAAGAAAAGAAAGTACCTGCTTCTCAGGTGTTCAAACTCTTAGGCACAATGGCAGCTTCCCTCATAGCAGTACCTCTGGGCCGGATGCACATGCGGATACTCCAATGGTTGCTTTTCACCCAGTGGTCCTACCAACAGCTCCCGATGTCATTCAAGATTCTGTTGGCAGATGCTTGCAAGAGAGACCTTCTCTGGTGGTTGAGCAGCCACCAGGTGATAGTAGGTCGACCGTTTATATTACCCCCTCCTGTAGCCATGTTGACCATGGATTCTTCCCTGATAGGGTGGGGGGGGGTCTTTTTCCGGTAATGACCATCCAAGGCACCTGGTCAGAGATGGAATATCATTTGCACAGCACTTTCACGACTCTCTACCTCAGGGGACGATTGCGATTCAGACAGACATGTCGGTAGTCTGGGTACATCAACAAACAGGGGGGAACCAAATCTTACCCCTTATGCGGAGAAGCTTTGAGGATTTGGAAGTGGGCTGTGTCCACCGGGCGCTTTCTATTAGCAAAGCACATCCCGGGGAAATCCAACGTGATAGCGGACAAACTGAGCAGAGCGATTCTGTTATCCCACGAGTGGTCCCTCAAACAAAATGTGGCGGAAAGGATATTCCGCAGATGGGGCCAGCCTTGCTGCTACCTTTTTGCATCTCCGATGAATGCCAAATGCAGAAGCTACTTTGCCCTCAACCCTCTACCGGGGGACAGTCCCAGGGATTCACTTGTGCATGATTGGCCCTCGGGTCTCCTGTATGCTTTTCCTCCAACCCCACTGATTCCCAGATTCTTGATGAAAGCAAAGGGCTCGGGAAGGACAGTTATTCTGATTGCCCCTTTTTGGCCTCGGCAAATATGGTTCCCCTTTCTTCATCAATATCAACTGGAAGAACCTTGGTTTCTGGACCCAGTGCCAGAACTTCTGACGCATTCGTCAGGAGTTCTTCACCCCTCTCTTCAGTCCCTCAAACGGACAGCTTGACTGCTCCACTTCCCAACCTAGCCAGGTCATATAATCTTTCTTCTGAAGTTCAACATATTCTGGTTTCCTCTCGTAAAGTCTCCACTAGGAAACTGTACAGTAGTAAATGGAAACATTTTGTTTACTGGGCCTCTCAACACGATATTGATCCCTATGTTGCCCCTCTTGATATGGTTCTGGAATTTCTTGCAACTATTTTTCAGGAAGGTGCTGCAGCGGCCACTGTTAGATTTCAGTTGGCCGCTATATCTAATTTTCACTTGGGGATTGAAGGATATAATCTTATGTCACACAGATTATGTAAGGCTTTTTGAAAGGGATTCATCACCTAAGGCCACCCATCAGACAACCAGTTGCACCATGGAACCTAAATTTAATATCTCACCTGATGCTTCCCCCCTTTGAGCCTGCATCCTCTTGCCCCTTGAAGTTCATATCTTGGAAAACATTATTTTTGGTGGCTATTACTTCAGCTCATAGAGTTTCTGAACTTCAAGCTCTTTCTATTAGGCCCGCTTACTTGGTATTTTTTCCTGATAGTCTCTCTCAGGACAAATCCCTCTTTTCTTCCAAAGGTCTGCTCCAAAACTTATCTGAATCAGTCTATTGAGTTGCCCACTTTTTTCAGACATCATTCTAACAAAATGGAGTATATGCTACATAAACTTGATGTCCACAGACAGTTGAGATTTTACTTGGACAGAACAAAGAATTTTAGAAAATCTGAACAGCTTTTTGTCTCCTACGCTGATAACAAAAAAGGGTATCTGTGTCTAAAGTTACCTTGTCTAAATGGTTATCAGATTGCATAAAGTTTGTATACTCCAACTAATCAGACCTTAGAATCAAGGAGAAAGCTCATTCCACTAGGGTGGTATCCATATCTCTAGCTCATGCAGCTCATTTGCCTTTGGACACCATTTGTGCAGCCGCCACTTGGTCAAAACCACATACATTTATCACTCATTACAAAGTGGACAGGGCCTCCAGGGACAGAGCTTCCTTTAGTTCCACTGTTCTCAGGAATGTACTCCCATGAGCCACCCAGGGTTTGGGTGCTTGGGACCTTACCCACATGTAAGAACAAACGGCGAGATTGAACAACTTCACATAAAGAAGTTATGTTCTTACCATACCGTTCCATGTGAGTTGTTCATCTTGCCTTTGTTCTTACATTTTCCACCCTCCATCCCCCCTCCGAGTTCTTGAAGACCAGTTACGACTGGAGGTCTGGTTGGGTTTGTCTACTGTCTCTTTTTTCTTCTACCAGACTTTCTTCCTGTGGTTAACTGTGCATATATGTTTTTACATGTTTTTTGTGTGTACACATATTGACATTTAGGGTATGTTAGGCTGTTCCTTTGTTGCTGGATTCAGTAAACTAGATCTGAGGGTTAGTCAGAGAGCATCATGGGATAGGTGCTGTGCCTCGAGCTACTGAAAGATCTTGAGCTTGGAAAGCGGCCGACTCGGAGCCAATGGATCGGCTCCATACCCACGTGTAAGAACAAAGGTGAGATGAAAAACTCACATGGAACGTTATGGTAAGAACCTAACTTCTTTTTTCCCATCCACTTGTCAAGGTTTCTCTTGAAGAGTGTTAGCGAGGAGTTCTGCCTAATGTAGATTGGAATCTTGTTCCAGAGTATAGGAAATCTCTGGGACAGGAATCTATCCCTCCAGCACATCCTATTTATTGTTGTGGTGAGGTTTAGATCACTAGAGCGTGTGGCTCGAGGGGATAAGCTTTTCTTTAGGTGGAGCATGTCCATCAGTTCTGGGTTGGACATGGCCTTTTATGTCAGGCAGAGATCACCTCTGAGTAGACTGTATGCAACCGAGTACAGCTGGTGTTTCTTCAGTTGAGCTGCATAGGGCATCTATTTGAGGCCAGTGATCCTCTTGGTGCGGTGTTACTTTGGTCTTTCCAGCTGTTGCAGGTGTCTTGTAAGATACATCCCAAATGGGGCGTTGTACTCTATGATGTGTCTAATGAGCGATGAGTAGAGGGGCACAGTGACCTCTTTTGATCTGGATGCAGACCCTTTTGTGATAAGGTGGGCCACGTAGAAGAATTTTCTACCCACTTTGGTAATGTGATTATCAAAGGAGGGATTACTTTCTACTTGGGTCCCCAGATCCCTTATTATGCCTTCCGTATTTAGGGGACTACCACCTATGTGGTAGTTTGTGGGTACTTTGTTTTTTCCAAAGGGGATGACTATGCACTTTTTGGCATTTAGCTTGAGGCCATGATTTTGACACCAGATATCCATCTCAGTGAGACACTTTTGGAGGATGTCTGTGTCAGCCGGAGAGCCAATTATAGCCCCTAGTTTGCAGTCGTCTGCAAACTTGGTCAACCATAGTCCTCCTGTGCTTGCCTGTACCCCTGAGAAGTATATGCCGAACAGGAGGGGTCCTAGAACTGAGCCCTGGGGAACGCCACTTGTAACCGGTTTAGAGTCAGACCTAGCTCCCGCAACTCTTACCATGTGGGCTCTGTCCGTGAGCCAGTTGGCAACCCATCTTGTGACGTAGGGGTTTATGTTCAAGCTGGTAAGCTTGTCTATAATACCAGAATGGGAAATGGTGTTGAAGGCCTTTGCGAGGTCTAGATAGGCTGTGTATACCACCTTTCCCTTGTCTGTAGCTTTGTTAACTGTCTCAAAGAAGTCCACCAGGTTTAGGAGGCAAGATCTGCCCTTAACAAAGCTGAACTGGGTAGGGTCCGTTCTTTGGAGGTTCCCAATGTCTCTGTTAATGAGTTCCATGATGATGTGCTCCATAGCCTTGCAGACCAGTCAGATCAGACTTATAGGGCGATCGTTCCTGGGGTCTGTTGTGGCTCCACCTTTGTGGAGCGGAATAACCGTTGCTGTGCGTCACTCTATGGGTACGTAACCTGTGGAGAGGCTGAGTTTGAACAGTGTGTTTAGGTCAGGGGTTAGTTCATCTTTGAGCTTGTGTAGGACACAGCCTGGGACACCGTCCGGTCCCATTGATGCTGTGTTTTTGGCTTTGGAAAGGGCTGTTTTAACCTGAGTGTCTGTGATTTCAGGGGCTCTACATTCTTCTGCTATGGTTATGGGCCCTTTTGGGGGTGAGAGGGGGGTGAAGTTTGCACTGAACCTGTCTGCAGTTCAGTGTATTTTGTACCATTCTGCACTAACTCCAAGCAGATTTGAGCATTGCCACTTAGATTCTTGACATAGCTAAAGAATGCCTTGTGGTCATCTTTGGAGTCCTTCGCAATTTTTCTTTCGAAACTCGCCTTGGATGATTTTATGAGGGTTCGTAGTTTCTTGCTGATACTGATCAGGGATGTCTTTCCTTCTTGGGATTTTACTCTCTTCTGTTTCCTCCTTCTATTGTATAGCTTGTTTATGGCAGGAGTCCACCAGACTGGTTTCCTTTTCTTGGAGGACTGAGTCTTGGTTTTGCTTGGGATAGCATGATCCATGCATTCTTGTAGGTACCCGTAGATTGCATTAGTAAAGGATTTTGCAGCTTGGACAACGTTATCCCTTAGCACGGGGGCTGTGAAACTTTCCGCCTCTGTCTTAAGTATTAAGTAACGTGAAGTTTGCTTTTGAAAAGTTTTTCACAGTGGTTTCCTAGTCCAGGGGTGGGGGTGGAATGTGGATATCCAAAGTGATTTGTTTATGGTCAGATCTAACCAGCGAGGGGTTGACCTCCAGTGTGGAGCACCAGTTGCCCATGTTGGTGATGACCAGGTCCAATATGTTGTCACCTCTGGTGGGAGTGCTGACCAGTTGATCCAAGGCGTTTGAGTTTATAAATTCTAGGAAATGTTGTGCAAAGGAGTTAGTACTGGATTAGTTCTCTCAGTTAATGTTTGGGTAATTGAAATCACCCAATATTAGGGTGTTTGGTAGGACCTTTATATTTCCCAGTTGTTTCAGAAATGCGGAATGGGGGTCCTGGGACATGGTGGGTGATCTGTAGCCAGCTACAATTTGAATTGCAGTTTTGCCCGTTGTTAGTTGCATATGGATGATATCTGAAGCATCGTGCTGTGCCACTAACCTGGAGGTGTGGGTATCCTTGATGAATTTTGATTACACCCCTGCCTTTCGTGTTTCAGTCCGGGTTCTGTGGCCGAAATATATGGTATGAGTTGTAACCTGGTAGTGCTGGGGTGCTCTCTGGAGCCTTAAACCAGGTTTCTGTTACTGCACATATATCGATTTTCTCCATAATGAGGAGTGCCTCGAGTGCGTGCATTTTGAGGGTTAGACGTTTGGCATCGAGTAGCATTACCCTCAGTTTTTTGTTACTTGTGCTGTTTATGGCGGTGGGTTTTTCTTTTGAGCCTTGACTAAAAAAGACACTATGGGGGTGGCAAGAGCCTTGGCCAGTATTCGAAAGCCTAAGGGTGACAGGTGCAAGCCATCTCTAATGAGGCAGCGTGGCTTGTCGAGCATGTCATCCCAGGTGGACAGACACTGGATCCCCTTTGACTGACACCAGAAACTTAGCCAATTGTTGAAATTGATATTTTTTTCTTTGTACCATGATATCATTCTTGAGTGCTTAAGTTGAAAGTTTCTCTAGTTCTAAGGAAAAATTGAAGAGGACACTTTGTGGAGCCGGGAATAGTTATACCCTAGCTAACCGGTGATGCCTGGCATGCAAAACCGGGCAAATGCAGTATTTATAGCAGGGAAATGAAAGAGAGAGAAATTAGCCCAAAATGGCCAATAAAGTACTAATTTCTGGGCTGAAACCACTCCTCCAGGGACAGATAGGCTGCTCAAAGCTCTCCCCTCTCTCACAGGTGAATAGAGAAACTTCCTTCTATCCAAGTAAGGTATGGGCGAACATAGAGATTTGTAACACAGCCCTGAATTCAGCACTTAACCTGAAAACTGGACTGTACTAGCTTAGAAAGGCGGGAAACAAGTATTTTTTTTTTTTCAGAAAATAAAGCAGATACAATCAAAAAACACTTCAAATGCACAGAAAAGGATACTTATTGTTATTTATCTTAAATCAGAGTTGTAGTCAATGCCCCTAGTAATATATATATATATATATATATATATATATATATATATATATATATATATATATATATATATGTATATATATAAAAGCTAAAAACTGAGCCCTGCTCCAGCAGTCTTCAAACAGACAAGTTTTAACTGCACACAGCTGCTGCTAGGGTGCAGGGGAACCTTCTCCAAAAAAAAAAGATGGCTTGGATCAGTGCTCAAGTTATACAAACAGTTAGATTCAGCAGGCCTGAATCTGGTCTATGCTACAGCAACAAGGCGCACCAATTTCAGAAAGAAACAGTTCAAGTAAGCAGGCACAATAAGCCTGTGACCAGAAATTCCCAGCTCAGAAGGGCAGAATCCAGCCTCCCACAAGAGTGCAGACCACACCTTCTTAATGTAATAAACTGGCCCAAAGCCCAAGCGCTTAAATCAGAACTAATACACTTTAGAATAACAGACACTAAGCCTTCAATCAGCAACTCCAACTCAGAAGGATGTAAGCTACCTGTCCTGCCACAACAGTACAGACCACAAACCTTCCTAATGTGAAACAACTGGTCTGAAGCCCAAGTGTGTAATCCAAAGGCTTAGAATAACAGTTACAATTTAATCGGCTACTAGCAAGCAGTAATAAATGCATCAGAATAAATGCTATTAAGTACTTTTAAGAACAGGCAGCAAGAGCAAAATAAGTAATAAAGTAGGAAGAAACACAAACACAGTAAAAGTGCAAAAAATTTTTTTTCTTCTCTCTGTATTAGGTAGAATTAGCTAAAACACTAGACTGGGAGGAGTGTCACAGATCAAATTTACAGTAGGGGCGGGCAATTGCAAAGCCACCAAGTATAAAAAGAAAACACTAATAGGGAGGGCAGGATGGGGGAATAATAGCACTTTCAACTCAGAAAAATAGCACTTTCAACACAGATCAGAAGCCAGTAAATATTATAGATCTAAATCAGTCAAGCAAAAGCAATTAGGATACTGTAGAACTTTGGAAAGAAGTGCCAAAAATATATACTTATCAGTTTATATTTTGAGTTGTTTCAGTAGCACTCTGTCAGAACTCAATTAGATTCAAGCAGTGAATCTATACTCATTGCTATACTCATTATCCCACAGGGTGCTTGGAGGCAACATGTCTGGCATGCAAAGCATCCTCTGACCTAATACAGATGGACCTACTGTATATCAGTAAGTACAATGGCATCAGAAATACTCAGTCCAGGTATCTACACTGAATGTTGTGGGGAGATGGATATATACCATAGATGCTACCATTGTTTCAGGACAGACTATCGATAAAAAATAAAACAAATCTGATTCATCAATATTCAAATGCAACTTGGATCGAAGGATGGGTAATAGAAAATGTACTCCAAGATTGCCCGTCAACCTACTAATGGATAGAATCAGTTCATAACTGATGCATCCCTTATAATGGTCTCCCTCAAATTAACTATGGAATGACTACAGTTATTCCCACTATGGCTAACATACAATTATCAGCCATGGGATATGTAAGACCAATCAGAAAATGAAAATTCAAGAATCCAAAATCAAACGGGAATTTGCTAAGCTTAGAAAGTCCTCCAAGTGAACCTATGTTGTGGTAGTAAATAGTTAATAAAATATTGCCCTGTTGCAGATCAACAGATTGCCCCTCACCCTGCACCCCCATAGTCTTTAACTGCTTCTGGCGCATTTGAACCTAAGGCTGCAAGCCTTCACCAAGTATGGGCAAGCAGTTAACGTTCATTCGATGTTCATCGTGCATACAGCTGCAGTCATAACAGATGGGTTCTCCTGCCGTCAGGCGGGTCCTCGGTCGGCCGAATTCCAAAGTCTAGGTCCGGCGTCGGTTGTCGTCGCTTTCTTTCCTGACGTCAGTGCCACAGGGGTATACAAGACACAGCCGACGCCAATTTCTTCAGTCTTTTTTGCTGCGCGGTGCCCGAAGCAGAAGCAGTTCGCAAGTGCCGGTCGGCCAGCTCCTGAAATTACGAAAATTTGGAAACCGAAGTTTTCTTTAAAGCTAAGTACCCCATTGGGGAAACTTTTCTTTCCTCAGACCGATGTCAGACAAAGTTAACAATTGTATTTCTTGTGGGAAGCAAATACCGCATAAGGATTTCCATTCCCTCTGTATAACTTGTTTAGGCCCAGACCACGACGTCTCGGGCTGTCGCTTTTGTGCTACTTTCAGTAAACGCACTATTAAGCGTCGGGCGGAGTTCGCCCAGCACTTTTTTGGTAAAGCTTTTGATTATAAAATGTCGTCGGAGACTCCGACTACCGTTTTGTCTAAAAAACGCAAGGACAAAGACCAACACGTGATGTCCGCGGTCTCCACCGACACCACGCCAAAACCGGCTACACGTGGTCCGGTTCTCAGCGAGGCGCCTACGCAGCCCCTGACTACCGACGACACTTCTCTGGCGGTGTCTTCTGTAACCGAGACCGCAGGTGCCTCGGCCCATACCCTGACTACAGCTACCGAAGCCACTGTGAGTGTTGAGCCTCTTAATGTGGACAGGTCCACTTCCACCCATGGTGTCTTCAGACCCTCATCTTCCTTTTCCATAAAGGCCTTTACTAAGTCCAAATCAGCCATGCATCCCAAGAGGCCTGTTGCACAGGGCCCATCTCCAGGTCCCATGCCTAAAAAGCAGATGCTCAAAATGGCTGAGGATTTAATTACTCTTATCAGGGGTTCCCAACCCCCTCTGGACAAGAGACCCAGAGTGGAGGAAGATTCTCCCTCTTCTGACCAGGGCTCCATTATTTCAGAACATTCTGATGAAGAGGAACACTCGTACTCCCCTTTTGAAGATTCTGATGCAGAGCAGTCCATTCATTCTGTATCTCCCCCAGAGGATTTTTCTTTTGGGGAAACCTTGCATACCTTGAGGGAACACTTCCATTGGGAAGACCAAGATTTTTCAGATTCCAAGAAAAGACTTAGGGAATTTCTTTTGCTTACCTCAGCACAGACCTCTGGTGATACCTCCTGTCTTGGACATACTTGATGATGTTTACTCGGAGGCTTGCCTTAATCCGGATTCCCTGCCTCCTGCCCCAGTCAAGCCTGATAGGTACTACAGAGTACCTAACTCACACCAATTTCTTTACAAAAGCCATAATGCTGACCCTGAAACCATTTCTCAAGGCCCCAAGGGAATGAAGGCCTCTACTGCTAAGAATCCATTACCTTCCGAAAGAGAGTCTAGATCCTTAGAAAGGTGGGGAAAAATGGTATATACCTCGGCCACCCTAGCCATGAGGGCCTTAAATTGTCAGTTCCATATGCTTAAATATCAGCAGTTTCTGTTATCACAATTAAAGAATAAAATGTCACAACCTGAACAACCAGATTTGAAGGAGTTGCAGGATATGATGCATAGTGCAGAACAAGTGGGTAAACGCACCTTACAATGTGGCTATGATGCTCCAGAGGCCTCAAGTAGAGCTGCTGTTACAGGATCAGTCATTCGTAGACATGCCTGGCTTAGGGAACAAACCTTGCCTGATCATGTTAAAGCTAAACTACTAGATGCTCCTTTACAAAAGGATGTATTATTTGGTACTAATGCTGAGGAGATACTACGGAAAATGGAAGAAAAAGCTAAATCTATGCAAACTGTCAAAGCTTTTCTACAGGTACAACCACCACGTTTTAGCAGAAATTGGCCTTCAAAAAACTGGTCCTTTCCAGCCACGGACAAGCCCCAAAGAGGTAGATACAGGTGCACAAGGGGCAGAGGACAATCTCAAGGATCATATAGAGGCAGACAATGGCAAACTCCAGCACCAAGAGGTGGCGAAGACAGTGCACAACAGTACAGGAAACAAACCCAATGACTTTCCCCTTTGCATGCCAAGCAAGTCTCAGCTGGCAGCACCCTTGGGAGGAAAGCTGGCATTATTTTCAAAAAATTGGTATATTATCACAACAGACAAATGGATCCTGGACATTATAAACAGAGGCTACAGATTTCATTTTCACACTCTTCCAAAAATGAGAGGCATGCCGAACCTGACACGCAATCAAAGGGCAGAGGCTCAAATACAAATTTCAAAGCTCATGGACATGAAAGCTATTCAAGAGGTACCTACTCACGAACAAGGTCAAGGTTTTTATTCCAGACTATTCCTGGTACCAAGGAAGGGAACCAATTGGAGACCCATTTTGGACTTATCCATCCTAAACACATTTCTACTCATACCAAAATTCAAGATGCTCACCTTACAGCAGCTTCTTCCCAAGCTGGGCAAGGAGTCTTGGCTGGTAACATTGGACCTCAAGGAGGCATACCTGCATGTCCCAGTCAGACAAAGCTGCAGAAGATACCTCAGATTTCTTGCAGGTTCAATCCACTATCAAGTCTCTGCATTGCCCTTTGGCTTATCTACTGCGCCCAGAGTATTCACGAAATGACTGGCATCAGTAATTGCCTACTGCAGACTTCAAAGGATACAAATTTACCCTTATTTGGACGATTGCCTGATCCAAGCGGACAGCAAACACATACTTCTGGAACATCTGGCTTATGTAACACTGTTATTGAATTCTCTGGGATACACAGTCAACAAAGAGAAATCCAGGCTAACACCATCTCAGAAAATAATTTTCCTGGGTGCCAACTTGGACACAAACACCCAGATGGCCTATCTTACGCCAGAAAAACAGGGGCAACTAACTCAGTACTTCAAAATACTAGCAAATTGTACCAGGCTAACTGCAAGGAAAATCCTGCAGGCTCTGGGCTTCATGGCATCTTGCATTCTTCTAATCCCATGTGCAAAGTTGCATATGAGGAAACATCAGTGGTACCTAAAAAACCTATGGTCTCAACACAGCCACAGTTTGGAAACAATAATACCATTAATCCCATGTTTGCAAAAGGAATTTCTATGGTGGGCCCAAGCATGCCAAACAAACACAGGTCTACCATTCTGCAAGCCTCAAGCAAATCAAGTCATCACAACAGATGCCTCCGACTACGCCTGGGGGGCACACATGACAGACAGGTGCATTTAGGGCAAATGGTCCCAAAAGGAAAAGCACCTTCACATCAATCAAAAGGAAATGCTAGCAGTGATAAATGCAATTACAGCTTTCAAGGACCTCCTGCATCCAGGGCAATTATTGATAAGAACAGACAACGCCACAGTAGTGTGGTACATAAACAAACAAGGAGGAACACATTCATACCCCCTGTGCAGGCTGGCCATGTCACTTTGGTACTTGGCTCTGGAATGGCAAATCGAACTTCAAGCACAGTACCTGCCAGGTTTGGAAAACACGCTGGCACACAATCTAAGCAGAAATATGACAGATCCGCACGAATGGAAGTTGCATCCTCAAGTGTTTACAAAGATAATCCAAGCGTGGGGAAGGCCAGACATAGATATATTTGCCTCCCACAGGAATCATCAATTGACAAAATTCTGCTCAAGGACATTCCATCCAAAGGCCTGGAGAGTGGACGCCCTTTCTTTCAGTTGGGCAGCACGGACAGTTTACTCCTTCCCACCTTTGCCTCTTCTGCCCAAGGTGCTCTTGAAAGCAAGAGCAGACAGACCGAAGATGATACTGATTGCTCCAGACTGGCCAAGACAACACTGGTACCCACTCCTGAGGAGCCTAACACATTCTCCTCCCTGGACCGTACTTCTAATGCCTCTTCTACTGACTCAGCACAGCTACAAAACTCTTCACAGTCAGCTGAAAACACTCAATCTGGCTGCATGGAAAATTCCTTAACACCACAACAGACCCTACTCTCCAAGGAGGTGCAGGATGTCATTTTGGAGGCCAGAAGGCCATCTACTAGAAAGGCTTACTCCGCAAAATGGAAACGGTCTTGCGCTTGGAATGAGAAAAAAGGCCAGGATCCTAGAAAACTGAATTTGCCTTAGATATTACAGTATCTAGCTGAGCTGTTGAACAGTGGACTTTCATTTTCCTCCATCAAAATCCATGCCTCAGCCATTTCTGCAGAAGACAACACTGACCACCCTTATTCTCTCACCCACTCTTAAGACAGTTCCTCAGAGGGGCTAAGAATATAAGACCTCCAAGGAAACAACCAATACCAGCCTGGGATCTTAATTACATTCTAGAAAAATTAACATTGCCTCCCTTTGAACCAGCTGCCTCAACAGATTTGCAATATTTGTCCTGGAAAACAGCTTTCCTTCTGGCCATTACCTCAGCTCGTAGGGTTTCGGAACTACAAGCCCTCATGGCTGTGCAGCCCTTTCTCATCTTCCATCAGGACAGGGTTTCCCTACGAACCAACCCGTCATTTATGCCTAAGGTAGTATCCAGGTTAGCTTTAAATCAGGCCATACACTTACCTACCTTTTACCCCAATCCTCAAAACAAAGGGGAAAGGCTGCTACATTCCTTAGACATCCATAGACAGCTACGTTACTATTTGGACAGAACAAAGCCTTTCAGGAAATCGGAACAACTCTTTGTGTCCTATGCTGTAGGAGCTCAAGGGAGGCCAATTTCCAAACAGACAATTTCAAAATGGATAGGCCACTGCATACGGTTTTGTTACTACTTTCATGGTAAATCTGTACCTGCATGCATCAGATCCCACTCCACAAGGGCCACAGCTACCTCTGCAGCCTTCCTCAGAGGAGTCCCTACCAAAGATATTTTGGAGGCAGCCACTTGGAGTTCTTCACTAAACACTACCACCTACCTTTATACTCCAAAACTAGAGCAGGCTTTGCCACTGCTGTGTTGCAGGGCATTCTGGCTCCTCCCAGTTCCACCTAGTGCCTACCACCCTGTGCGTAGCTTTGGGATTCTACCCATCTGTTATGACTGCAGCTGTATGCACGATGAACATAGTACAGTTTTGTACCTACCATAAATGTAGATGTTTGAGTGCTAATACAGCTGCAGTCCAGGTTTCCCTCCCTCCTTCCCCTCTGGGTACAGACCTAGTGGCTAACTCCTCATCTTACAACTTGATTGGGTTATCCTTCTATGGTGTATTTGCTTGCAACTACTGTTTTTTGATTATATTGCAATGCATGATTATATATTATATATATATATATATATATATATATATATATATATATATATATATATATATATATATATTTTTTTTTTTTTTTTTTTATATATGTTGCCTTCCTTCTGGGGGCACCTGACATCTGGGGCAAGAAAGACTGAAGAAAATGGCATCGGCTGTGTCTTGTATACCACCTGTCGCACTGACGTCAGGAAAGAAAGCGACGACAACCGACGCCGGACCTAAACTTTGGAATTCGGCCGACCGAGGACCCGCCTGACGGCAGGAGAACCCATCTGTTATGACTGCAGCTGTATTAGCACTTGAACATCTACATTTATGGTAGGTACAAAACTGTACTTTTCTATCCTCCCATGAGTAACCTCTTAAGTGCCTTTGCTACTAGATGAATGCAAGTTTTCTGGGTTGCAGTAAAGGCTTGATCCTTTTCCACTACAGGTCCGATGCAAGAAGTGGGAGATCTTGGTTTACAAAAATAGTAGCAATTTACTATTTGGCTTCATGTTTGAGGAGGTGTTTGAAGTAATCCGGTCTTATGGGTTGAAGAAACGTATTGCTTTCTTTTCTGAAGAAATGTCAAGCAGAGGTCTTTATTTCGCCACTGAAGAAAATGTCCAAAAAGTGACCAGACAAACTCCGTACAACTGTATCTGTTATACTTTGTCTCAGAACAAATTCTTGCCAAACAGTTAAGAGTCAGAGCTATTTCAATTCTGTTATAACACAGCTAGACAGATGAGTAGACTAAAGCACACTTAGTCTAAACGTCACTACTGAATGAAACATACTGTCCAGTTTATATACTCTTTTCAACCAGTGTTATTTTTAATGTCCTTGTGACTTGTTCTTCTGGTTTCTGTCTATGTCATGAAAAAGTCCATGGTTATTTCGTGCCCTTTTTTGGTCCTCGCTGTATCTGAAGACTTCACAAAAGTTTCTCCACATCATCTCTGCGGCACTTGACCTGTTTGTATTTTATTTATTTATTTTTGCATTTGAAAGCCAAGAAAGTCAACTTCCTTTTTTCCTATAACAGGATATATTTACAGTAATGCCCACAGCTATACGTTATTAATATCTTAGCTGAACATAACTGTTATTGCAAAGCAAGCCATATTATTTTGAAAACTGCTGTTTGGCCTTGCACATTTTATTTACATTTATTTATTTTACATTTGTTGACCGGGCTAGTCTAAATGTCCATTTTCAGTAGAGGCCCGAGGAGAAAAGCTCTGAGACAATAACAAGGACAGAAAAAAAGAAACATTTATACAAATAATCCGCAAAAAAATAGCAATTTGCAAAAAAAATAAATGTATAGTCCCCAAGGAAAAAAGTTAAATATGAGAATAATTACATGAGTAAACAATTGATTGCCAGCAAAAAAAAAAATTTTTTTTTTTTTTTTTTTTTTTTTTTTATTACAGCCAAAAAAAGAAAAAAGTTCTAGTTCAGTTTCAGTAAGCAAAAAAAAATACAAAGTCATAATGGGAAGATACAAAAAAAGAGAGCAAGACGTATTTAAACTTGCCATATATAGAAGGTAGAGGAGTTTCAGCAAAATAAATCAAGTTTGAGAGTTAGAGTAGAAAGAGGAGAAATAAGCATCAGTCAGGCTGAAAGCAGGGGCAAAGCCTGGTTTTAATGAAGTTTTTCAGCTGATTCTTGAAAAGGTTGGTGGAAGTAAGGGATGTGATCTCAGTTGGAAGTTTGTTCCAGGAATTGCCAACTGCATTTGAGAATAGGCAGTCTCCAGCTTTGTTAAAGTATTTGGTAGTGGCAACTTGTAGTTTTTTAGCTGATCTTAGGGTAGGAAGGTTTTTATAAGAATTTACTAGGTTACATAGTATGGGAGTGTTTGAAGGATGATGTAAAATCTTGTGAATAAAAATAAGTTGCTGGTAAACTAGTTGGTTTTGTACTTCCAGCCATCCGAGATGTCTAAGGTTAAGGCAGTGGTGAGTGGAAGGGGTACCAGTGGCAAATTTAGCTATGTTGTTGTAGGTGGTTGCTAGTTTATTTAGATTAGTTTTGGATAGGTTGGTATATATAGGTGAGGCATAGAGTAGGGTGGAAATAAGGTGGGTTTGGGAAATAGAGATCTTTGCTGACTCTGTAAGAAATGGTCTGATTCTGTAGAGGAATCCAAGTTTTCTATTTACTGATTTAATACTAGCGTTAATATGTGAGTCAAAGGTGAGATGGTTATCTATTAATACACCGAGGAGTTTGGTGGTGGTTTCAGGGGCTATTACTGTGCCATTGTTTGATTTTACTGTGAGATTGATAGAGGGGATTTCTGTGTGGGAGTAAATAGCAGTAATTTAGTTTTTTTAGGGTTCAGGAGGAGACAACGTTGATGGAACCAGTTTTCCACTAAAGTAAAGACAGTTTGAGTGTTAGCCTGTAATTCAGCAGGGGAGGATGCGGCACATACCAGAGTTGAATCGTCAGCATATTGTTTGCATGTAGTTTGTGGAAGGGAAGTTTTTAGATCATTAATGAAAATTGTGAAAAGGAGAGGTCCAAGAATAGATCCTTGAGGGACTCCAAGGGTGATAGGAAGCTGAGAAGATAGATTGTTTTCCCAGAGGACTGCTTGTTTCCTGTTTTCAAGGTAGGATTGGAACCATTTTACTAGTTGATGATCAAGGGAAAGTGATTCAAGTATACTTAATAGTATTTGGTGGTTAACCATATCAAAGGCCTTTGAGAGATCTATAAAAAGAGCAGAAGATAGTAGGTTAGTATTCCTGTTTTTATTAATGCTATCTGTAAAGGATAGAAGAGCTTTGTGGTACTGTGGTGAGGCCTGAAACCATGCTGGCAGTCCACTAGAAGGTTGTTTTGTAGGAGATGCTGAAGTAATTGCCGATGGATGCATCGCTCCATAATTTTTGCAATGGGGGAGAGAAGGGCTATTGGGCGAAAGTTAGATAATTCATTTGAGGTACCTCCCTTATGCAGAGAGATGATAGGGAGATTTTCCAGATGGATGGGACATAAGATTCAGAGATGGTTCTGTTTATTAGGATAGAAATAGGGTAGGCAAGTACACCAGTTGCGACTTGCAGGAATTCAGCTGGAAGCAGGTCAGCTGATGGTTTACATGGTTTTAGTTTAAGAAGCAAGGAGTGTATCAAAGATGTTGGGACAGGTTGAAGGTTAAAAGGCTGGGGTAATTTGGTTGGTGAGGGAAATTTAGTGGTGGAAGTAGGTGGTAAGGTGGTTGCTAGTGCTTGGACTGTTTCAGAGAAATATTTATTAAAGGTGTTGGCTATATGGCTGGGGGAGGTTTGGGTTAGGTTTGAGGGGGGTAGGTGTTTTGGACTGTCCTGGGTGGAGTAATTTGTTGATACCTGACCAAAACTTTTGCGGATTATTTTGTTGGTTTTGTTGGAATTTGAGGTAAAAGGTTTTTTTGTCAAGGATTATGGATTTTTTTGTGGAATTACGAATTTGTCTAAAGTTTAGGTGATCTATTGGGTTTCTAGTTTTTCTCCATTTGGACCAGAGTTTGTTCCTTAGTTGCATGTTTAGCCTTGTGTCCTTCGACTGCCAGGGGACTGGTTTATTTTTTGTTCTGACAGTACAGGTGGGAGCATGTTGCTCAAGGATCTGCAAGAATGTTTTGTTAAAGTGTGAAATGGCTTTGTCAAGAGGTAGGTATTTTAGGGGTGACCAGTTGCAAGCTTTAAGCTCAGCTTGAAAATTACTTGGGTTGAAATTGTTTTTGTTTCTGGTAGTTCTAAAAGCTATTAGATTATGAAAGTGGGTCTTTTGCCTAGTGATGTAAGTAAGAGAATGGCCACTAATGTTGTCAGGGAGTATACCTGTTTGATAAAGATGGAGGTCCTTATTTACTAGAATCCAATCTAAGGTAGTTTGTTTTTTGTTAGGTTTGTGGATCCTGGTTGGGAAGGTAATGGTTTGGTGGAAGCCAAAGAGGTTTATATGCGTAGTGGGAGTGGGAGATGTACAGCTATTCCAATCAATATTAAAGTCACCAAGGAATATGGTTTCTTGTGGTAGGGATATTGAAAGTCAGTTTAGGGTATTTTCGAGAGTACTAATATTGTTCCCAGGGGGGATGTAACAGCAGATAATGTATATTGATTTTTTCACATTAATTTGGAGCTTTGAGGTTAAGATTTCAGAGTTATTAGGAGAGGAGGTTGCATATCTAATGATGTAATCTTCAGTTCAGATTTGAACAGTATTGCTACTCCACCTCCCTTTTTATTTAAACGGTCTAGTCTGAGAATGTTATAGCCTGGAGGGACAATGTCATTATCTTTCGTTGTAGGTTTAAGCCATGTTTCAGTAAGGCATAAGATGTCAAAGGAATAGATGTCTAATAGGGCATGTAGTTGGGTTATTTTGTTATTAATACTTCTTATATTGAGTTGACCTATAAGTAGAGAGTTAGGGCTTTTTAGGACATTTAGGGGAGTGGTAGTAGGGGCTAATAGAGTATTTGGGGTGGAGAGGTTAGGACCAGGGTTTGGGTGAATGTCACCGTGTAGAAGTAAGCAGTTATGAGGGTTAAGTGATAGTTTAAATAATTTATAAAGAGAGAGGTGTCCTTTTTTCATTTGTAGGTATTTAATATGGGTTAGTCTATGAAACTGTGGTAGAATGAAGGATGAATAGGATGTTATGTTACAGTGTGTAAGAGAGGTGCTAGGAGAGAAAGGGTGAGTCTGTCTTGGGAGATGAAAAAATGTAGCAAAGGATGAGAATTCATAGGAAGTAAGGCAATGAGTCGTAAGTAATAAGGTGAGCCCAATGGATAAGAAAAGAATGTTGGGGAAAAAAGGCTGATGATGATTTTACATAGTTAGAGGTGTAGGAGGTTTGGCTAAAAATAAAGAAAAATAAAATTTAAAGTGTAGTCATGATAAGTGGAGTGCTTAGGGAAAATAGGTAAGAGTGGGTGTGGAAGGTTATGGCTAAGTAAAAGGTGAACAGGTGTGTTAATTGATATGAAGTTTGTGAAGAGAGGTAATTGGCAGATTAGGGGTGAGGGAGTGGTTAGGGAAGTATAAGGTCAAGTGCACTGGGGTGGGTGGGAATTGGGGGTAGGGGAGCAGAGTGAGCCCACAGGGCGAACGTAGCGGGTAGAGAAGACGAGTGTTTGGCATCAAGTGAGAAAACAATCAGTCAGAGAATGCTTAGCTAGAGGGAGAGATAAGTTTACTGGTCTGAAAAGTCAAGAAAATGCTATAGTGGTGGCAGTAAGAGAGACAGACAGTTTACTAAGGGGAAAATGATAGTAGAAGTGAGAGGGGAAAGATCTAGGCAGAGGGAATGGCCTTAAGGTGGTGTAAGGAAAAAGATAACTAAGAGATTCCTATATGTCTGGAAAGAAAAAAGTCTTTATAGGGAGACACAGAATTGCAGGCAGTACAATAGAATTTATACAGAGAGTGAAACGGCAGATGGTAGAGAGGGGGATAAGGCTGCTGGCTAACCTAGGTTTGGAAGTGTATCTTAGTCTGCTAGCATGTAGTAATTACTATAAACACATAGTAGCCAGGTTTGTAGGAAAAATTACATACTTTCAGACTTCCTTTCTTGGAAGGTACAGAGATTTGAGGTAGATTAGATGAGGCAGTAAGAGAGTAATTACTGGGTTCCTTTACTTCAGGCAGTGTGATTTGCTTCCTAGTTCAGGATATGCAAGGTTGAGGAGCGTGAAACATTTGGATAGAGAGAAAGAGCTGTAGTGAAAATAAAAATCATTTATTTAGAAAACAAAATGAAAATGTAAGGAGTGTTAGGCATAAGCCAAAAAATAATATCAATGTACACACCTTAATCGAGTATATACAGATATCATACTGTAACAGGCTGGGGAACAATTTGCTCTAGTAACAATGTCCACAGAAATACATCAAGAATCTTAGTAGGAACACTAGAGAAACCATACTATGCCTTGGGTTGCCATAAACAACAATAAAGTAAAACAGTATAAGCCTATTAACAGTTGAACAGTTGGAAATCCAAAGTAAAATGTCCAAAAAAGAAACAGTGGTTCAACTGGTTGCAGAAAAAAAAATCAGTAGAACACACAAATATTATGTGCAGTCAGGTCGCTTTGCCCAGTACATAATAGCATACAGATAAACAAGCAGAGATCGTACAGGTTTAAAGTTTGGCAATTCTTATCAAAATGGTACTGTAAAATAAAAGCATAAATGCTGTTTCTACCAGCTGTTTTTCTAATATGGTTAGGCAATGCTATCAATTAAAACTGTAAACTATCAAATTAGAGGTGTTTTAAGATTACTGCACATTCAGTGGGCGGGAAAGAAGATAGTCGCGAAATGCAGCAGACTTTGGATGGGTCCAAAACGCCATTCAAAAAAGTCACCTATAAATCGGGGATAGTTAATTCTACAAAAAAATCAATATAAGCCCATTTGTTCTGGATGCCAAGGGTGCAGGGTTATTCCTTAATCCAAGATGTGCTAAGCACTCGTAACTATGACCATGAAATCAACATAAAACGCTGTAATACACAGTGATAATTACATATGGATTAATCCTCCAGCTAGGAGAGCTGTAAACTCTAAAATGCTTAACTCAATTAAATCATTTACTAGGTAAGAAATATAAAGGTCGCTAGATCTAGCCAGCTACAATAAGTCTAAGTACAATTCCTAAAGCTCTAAATTGCAAGGGGTACCTTGTTGTCCTAAGCCTTCCTTGGGGAGAAAGAAAAAAAAATAACACAATAGCTGCTAAAGGCTACATGTACAAAACCATTAGGTGGAATATTTTAAAATTCCTAGACCCAAGTAAGCTTAAAATAGAGACCAAAAAGCACCTTTCCTAAGCAGTGTAGTACAAGTAAGCATGAACGATTAACTACGAGATACTACCTGCATAACCCAAAAAGCCGCTAGTAACTCCACGCGGTTGACGCAGTAGATCAAAAAATATGCGCGTGGTTCTAAGTTGTGCAACACGCAATACACAGCAGCCATAAAAGTATATTACAGTCACTTGTAACAGCAGGCATATATTTAAACTGTAACAGCTTTCCGGAGCAGCTGTTAGATGTTAGTTTTTAAGTCTGTTTACTATAAGGTAAACCGGCTTATTAAAATAGGGCTGAAATCACAAGTAAAAAACAGCAAATAACTCAAGAGTAAGGTCGCTAGACCCAGCACGCTTGAAAATAGCAATAACACCTTTTTTAGCAGCTAATGCTAATAGTTTTAGGGTTTAACTGTGTGGTAAATATCTGGATTAGTATTACTTGCTGTACAAGACTCTGCGCTGTTGATGCAGTTGAGAATATATGCTAATGGGTTTATTTAGGGTTTAAACGCAGTAGAAACAGTTACATCAACTACAAGGTATTTAGCAGGAGATCAGTAATCTTAACACAACAATTGTGTTGGAACTACAGTTCAGGATACATTTCTTTTGCTCCAGAGTGAAACAATATCAGTCAGAGAAATGCTTAGCTAGAGGGAGAGATAAGTTTACTGGTCTGAAAAGTCAAGAAAATGCTATAGTGGTGGCAGTAAGAGAGACAGACAGTTTACTAAGGGAAAAATGATAGTAGAAGTGAGAGGGGAAAGATCTAGGCAGAGGGAATGGCCTTAAGGTGGTGTAAGGAAAAAGATAACTAAGAGATTCCTATATGTCTGGAAAGAAAAAAGTCTCTATAGGGAGACACAGAATTGCAGGCAGTACAATAGAATTTATACAGAGAGTGAAACGGCAGATGGTAGAGAGGGGGATAAGGCTGCTGGCTAACCTAGGTTTGGAAGTGTATCTTAGTCTGCTAGCAAGTAGTAATTACTATAAACACATAGTAGTCAGGTTTGTAGGAAAAATTACATACTTTCAGACTTCCTTTCTTGGAAGGTACAGAGATTTGAGGTAGATTAGATGAGGCAGTAAGAGAGTAATTACTGGGTTCCTTTACTTCAGGCAGTGTGATTTGCTTCCTAGTTCAGGATAAATTTCCTTTCACTGTACACACAGTATATTGGGGGGGAGGGGAGCATTTTAATTTACACAATATCTATCAATTCCCACTTTTTGTATTTAAGACCCATGAAAATTTTAAGACAATTTACAACAAAATATGATCTTCAGTACTTTGAATCCCTTGGTCTGTTGCAACATGCGAATACCTTGCATTCAATGCTATCTCTATACAATGTTACATTACCAACGGCTGTTACTTGATTAATACTTTTATTAACACAAATCTTATAATGACTATAAGAGCAGTTAATGCAGAAATTATAGTACCCCACCATAGACACATAGCCATTATTACTTATCTATTTTTAACTGTTTTTATGCTTCCTTAAGCAAGTTGTCAATCTTGCAGTTAACACACAAGCATTTATTTCAAAATCTTGTCAAGTTAACCCTTGCTTTACAAGGCAAAACCTTGTATTAGAAACGAGCATATTTTTTTTGCATTGCATAATTTCATTATTGCTTTGGGAAAAGAATATTAAAAAAAGCAATTTACGGGAAATTGTGTTCCTCTGTACTTAATAGCCTTTCTTCATTGTTAACAACAGTTACTTGTTTGACAGTTTTATAACACATCTCCTATGTTATATCTGAGATAGCTCCATAAGTTGCATTTGCTATCAACTTTGTAACTTTTTATATTGCCTTAGTGGCACCATACCAGTGAAAAATGCAGATCCTGAAATAACACCATTTCCTATATCCAGCTGTTTTAAAATCTTTTCCTACCTTTTTTTTTTTTCATGAACCTCCCTCTTTTCCTGGTGATTTTTTACCATGTCCTCTGGTAATGTGTGAGTAATTTTCATTATTGGAACTGCATACTCTGTGTAACAGAATTTCTTCTCTTTCATGTCTTCCTTAAAAGAAGTATTGTGTGTTAACTCCCATGCTGTTTTTATTTTATACTCAAGCTTTTTTTACATGACCATAGTTCTTTTGAAAACAGATTATCCCTTTTTATATTTTCATCAACTGTAAATGTTTTTTTATGGCTAATTGTTTTACAACTCTACTTTTATAAGATTTTTTTAAACATAAAACCTGTATGTGTAACCTCTACAGGGACTGTATGTAATGGCATTTTTCCCTCTGTAAGGAATGTGGCTAAAAACCCAACAATTTTACTTGTCACGTGCCTTTGCAAACAAATTTTATATGTCCAAAAATATATATTTGATTAGGTCCCTGTTGTCATGATCTATTATATCTGAGTATCTCTCCCCATTTTTTCTTTGCAACTGTTTTATTTGCGTAGATTCCCTTGTCTTGTTCATAGATTGCTATCATAGAAACAAATTTAAATTTTTAAGACTGTTAACAGACTGTTACTGTACTGATACTGTTTGACTGTTATTAACTTGCACTGATTTTTATGAACCAACATGGTGTGCTGCTTTTGCTTGGATTTTTATTAGCTGAAAAATGCTATTTGTCTAAGTTTTAATGACTCTCTACTTTACTACCTGTATATATTGCTGTGTATTATTACCCGGATAGCAGTTACACCAGTTTGACTAATGATGTTTTTTGCTGTACTAGTTTGTTTATAAGACTGCTCTTATATTTTATGTAAGGCATTGTTTTGAAAATATGACATTACAGTCACTGTATTTTACCAATATTGATCCTGTTTGCTGTATGCATAAGCTGCCTTTGGAGACATACTGTACTTTTAATGGGGGGGGTTGACCCTCTCTTGTTACTATAGAACCTTTTGTTGTTTAGGATTTGTCATAGGTATTGCCTTAAATGTTACTCTATTTCCAGACGAAGATGTGGACTTACATACCCAATATTTAATTGCAGTTTAGTTTTGCATGTGCCATTTGCACTACTGTAAATGTATTTACTGTATTTGTATTAACTTTAACTTTACACTGTATCTGCATTAACTTTACTTTAAAACTATATGGCTGTAGGTTGTGTCTGTGTTTATTTTGAGTCTGTCCTGGCGTATTAAACCAGTAAAGTATTTTTTTTTGTCTTTTACTGTCCCCTTTGTTTAATTAACATTGAGTTTTGTATACTAACATTGTCTTCCATTGCTTTAAAAGATCCCTGTACTTTGCTGCCAACTGATAACTTGTATTTTGTTAATTTATTGCTTTAATGCCTATTGCCTGCCATGATCTGGTATTTCATAGGGTATACTTTATTTTTTTATGTATCCCTCTGTGTTTGTTCCTGTGACTAATTGTCCCTTAATGTGTTCCTGTGACTTATTGTCCCTTAATGTATTTTCTTTCCCTATTTTTGGGTTTTGAAGAAGCATTGTTTGTAATATGGACAATTCTGTTTAATGTGGCATATTTTCTTACAAGTAAAACATATTACCTGTTTTTTTGAACTTTGTTGTATATCTGTCTGTAACCCTGGTGGAGCAGAAGCTGCTTGTGCTCCCCCTGTGTTTGCTTTATATCATACCATGTATTACATCTCCTTCCTTTCACCACATGGTCTACAAGCTGTTTTTGTACATTTCCTATGTGCATCCGCAATACTGCATACTTTTTTAAAACTGTCTAGCACTCTGGCTTAATCTCTTAGAGTCTGTAGCTGTCTGTCAGGCAGAAACTGATTTTAAAGCTGCATATGCATTTTGCAGAATGTCGTTAACTGTCTGATGGAATTGCTTTAACAACATTTTGCCTAACCAAAACATTATTTTGTTTTTCTGTCATGTTATTTATACTTATGTTAGTCTAGACACTCACCTGTTTTAGTTGCTTGCTTTGCTTTGCCATTTGCCAAAGCATTTACTGTAGCCTTTCCTGTATATTTTTTATATGCTTTGATTTTGACAATACTAAACTTTCCCTATAAATAATTTTGGGAATTAATGTTTATAACTTTCATACTGGTGCATGTTTTAGGGGTTTGCCAACACTATTGATAAATCTCCTTCTGACGCAAACTGGCATGTGTAAATGCAAAAAAAAAAAAAATTTAATAAAGCATTATTTGAAATAGACCACACAGTGTATGTCAACCATTGTTTAAATGCCAACAGTTGATGAATCTCCTTTCGATACAAACTGGCATGTGTAAATGCAAAAAACATTTAAATAAAACATTATTTGAAAAAGACCACACAGTGTATGTCAACCATTGTTTAAATACCAACATATTGAAACAAAATTATTATTATTTTTTTTTTTGTCTTGCCACTGAGGCAGAGTCTGTAATAAACAAGACTATTTATGTATATCAGCAGGAGAAATAACTGTCATTTCTGCTGAACCCTGCCCAATGTAAACCTTGCTGGGCTTCTTTTAACTATCTTTTCAGATCAACCTCTGTAGTTTGTGCCCTTAGTAAATGTTGTTGGGCTCTATCTGATTGTTACGTTAAATCAGAAATGTCATTATGTAAAGTCTGAATGCTATGCTGAGTCTGTTCCTCTAAGTAGCATTATTGTCCCTTACTACTGAAAGGTTAATATTGATAGCACACTGTACTATGTTGGAACTTTTTTTGTTTGTGCGTTTGCAATATTTACTATAACATTTTTATGTAGTCTATTATATTACTAACAGTAATTGCATAGACTTGTACTGTATGAGATTTAGATGACTGCAGAAGGTACATTTAACTGTTGTATATGTGAAGAACTAACAACTCTAGAATCAGATTGTTTATCAGAATAGGATATATCTTATGATATGGCTTGCGTACTAGACGCCTGTGACAAGATAGACAGAAGTTAGGAAAGTTACTTCCAGATGTACATTTTGTGTGTGGATTATAGGCATTTATACATTTACAAACACAACTGTTGTCTAATGTCTGAACATCAAACATTTGAGATTTACATTTCATGTCTGACACAGAAGGTTTAAACCATGTAAATTTATATATACAATATGTGGGCACTGTAAAGTTAACTGTCTGTACTTGCATCCATGTTATAACTGTGAAGAAAGTACCGTAATTTATGCAGAAGACAAGCAGATGATTAGGCTGAAGTCAGTCTGGAAAAAGGATGGTGTTTCTCTACAGACGAATTGCAGGTGGACCGACACAGGACAGCTTCTACTGCTCTACTGCGGTGCTCTGTGTCCACCAACGAAGTACTGGAACTGTTTCTCTGTTAAAATACTGGAACTGTCAGTTTGTTGAACTAACGCAGCAAGTAGTAGGGATCCCTCTGTAATATTAACTGCTGGTAACAGATATATGGTCATAGCCACTGGCCAAGGCTCGCCACTGAAGAAATATCACCCCAGAAGAAAATGTCCAAAAAGCGACCAGACAAACTCCGTACTACTGTATCTGTTATACTTTGTCTCAGAACAAATTCTTGCCAAACAGTTAATTCTGTCAGAGCTATTTCAATTCTATTATAACACAGCTAGACAGAATAGTAGACTAAAGTACACTTAGCCTAAACATCACTACTGAATGAAACATACTGTCCAGTTGATGTACTCTTTTCAACCAATGTTATTTTTAATGCCCTTGTGACTTGTTCTTCTGGTTTCTGTCTGTGTCATGAAAAAGTCCATGGTTATTTCATGCCCTTTTTTTGGTCCTTGTTGTATCTGAAGACTTCACAAAAGTTTCTCCACGTCATCTTTGCGTCACTTGACCTGTCTGTATTTTATTTATTTATTTCTGCATTTGAAAGCCTAGAAAGTCAACTTCCTTTTTTCCTATAACAGAATGCATTTACAGTAAAGCCCACAGCTATATGTTATTAATATCTAAGCTGAACATGTTCTTGCAAAGCAAGCATATTATTTTAAAAACTGCTGTTTGGCCTTGCACATTTCCTTTCACTGTGCACACAGTATATTGGGGAAAAGGAATTTAATTTACACAATATCTTTCATGGGTTGCAGTAAAGGCTTTATCCTTTCACACTACAGGGCTGATGCAATAAATGTGAGATGTTTGTTTACAGAAACTGTAGCTATTTACTTTTTGGCTTGATGTGTATGATGCAGCATTAGAAATTTATATTTTGATTCAGCGATAGCCTTAGTATTTTTGATGTATGTGATGCAGCATTAGAAGTTTATATTTTGATCCAGCGATATCCTTAGTATTTTAAGTGTGGGCTTGTTTCCAAGGGCTGTACACTATTTTCATGGCCCATCATTCTAGAACTGCTGCTTACTTTTGTCTTTTGCCAGATATCATTCATTTTGTTTTGTTACTTTGGATATATTTATGTTGATAAGCAAGGTGTGTGTGTGTGTGTGTGTGTGTGTGTGTGTGTGTGTGTGTGTGTGTGTGTGTGTGTGTGTGTGTGTGTGTGTGTGTGTGTGTGTGCTGCAAGCAAGGGGTGTGTGTATGACTGCAAGCAAGGTTTGTGTGTGTGTGTGTGTGTGTGTGTGTGTGAGAGACTGCAAGCAAGGGGTGTGTGTTTGTGAGAGACTGCAAGCAAGGGGGGTGTGTGTGTGAGAGACTGCAAGCAAGGGGTGTGTGTGAGACTGCAAGCAAGGTGTGTGTGTGTGTGTGTGTGTGTGTGTGTGTGTAAGAATGCACGCAGGGTGGCCGGTATGTGTGAATGCACGCAAGGGGGCCGGTGTGTGTGAATGCATGCAGGGGGCCGGTGTGTGTGTGAATGCATGCAGGGGGGCCAGTGTGTGTTCCATTCCTGGAAATATTACAGCAAAAATGTCAAACTAATATCAATTTACTGAAAAGCCCTACTGATGTGACAATGCACAGTGAAGAAGTACAGACAAAAGTTCAGTAACAGCTGCATAATTTAAAAATGACCATGCATAGATATTAATTGCATCTTTTTACATAGGAGGCAGATGTCTGTCACAATTAATAGAGAACACTATGTAAGATTACATGAAGTGTGAGAGACTGTAATTTTCTTAAATTACCACGTAAAAAACATGCAACTGCTGTCATGCAAGTAATTGAAATATATCTTTTTATAGTCTATCATTTGTTAGCTATTTAACCACAGTGTAAGGAAAAACTGGGAGTTTGGTTTGCAAAGAAGTGATTTTTCCCAGTGATATAGAGCTTGGATCTAAATTTGACAGGAGGAGTGCAACAAAAAAGTGTCCCACTGTAAGGAAGGAAAGGCTGTGAGAAGCAAGCAGTACATTAGTCTGATCACCTGCTGATAATGGGTCAAATTACCCTTAGCTCTTTGACAGCTAGGGAAGGTAGGTGTGAAGGGGGAGGGACTTACCTTGAACTAGATTTCTTTTGTCAAGCCTGAATTCAAGTTAGCATTTCTAAGAAGAAACAGCAATAAAATGCACATTTCAGTTCTGTTCTATGGCATTTGCACTGCTTGGGTTTGAAGTAGTCATTGAAAAAGAATAAAATGTTAACCAAAACTAGGTGTCTACAACAGCAGTGAATGCCTGTAAATGAGTGCAGTGACAGGAGCCCTAGGGAAATAGTGGCAGATGTGATGCAATTATTTTGAGACGAACAGTGCATACTGGGATACATAGAGGCAGACTAAACTTTTAGAATTCCTTCAATATGCCAGACTCGGAAATTATGGATAAAAATGTCTAAAAACCTGTAAATGGTCCCAGAGTGGTGTTAAAATGTAGGAAACACCAAACCATGATGAAATAAACATGTTTTTGAGTCTGAGGGTGCAGTTGTCCTTTAACATCTTATCTGTTAACATCTTGTGCAAGTTGACTATCTGTGCACCGTCTCTCAACCATAATTCCAGCCTTTTATTATATTGTTACATTTTAAACTTTAACATGAGACTGTCTACATAACAGAAAACAGTGTTGTAACTGTTTTCATCTTTTGTCATCATACAGTATGCACATTTATTTTTGTTTATTTAACATTTGTTTACTGAGAAAGTCCAACTGTGCCAGAGCCCATTTTCAGAGGAAGACTGGGGAGAAATGCTCCAGATGCATGTTTTTGGAATGTAGGGGAAACTGGAGGACCTAGAGGAAACCCAACGTGACTGTAGGGAAGACATGCAGATTCTGCACAGAAAGCACCCCAGCAGAGAAACTAACCAGAGAAATTTGTGCTGTGAGGTGACAATGCTAACCGCTGCACCACTGTGCCACTTTCATTCACTTTAACATTATATGAATTGCTCAAACTTTACTAATTCTCCTGAGCATTATTCTGTATGCACTGTTCACACAAATTCCATTTATTTCCATGAAATTTGCTCCCTCCCTTTTCTCAACATCCCACCTCCAGTTCTTTTATCTTCTTTAGAATATTCCAAGCTTCCTTTAGATTGGGAGTTGCATTTTATTTCCATTTTCTAGCAGATGTTCATCGTGTTTCACTGTTGCAGTCATTACACTTGGGTTAAACAAACAACTGCTTCTCCTTATTCCTCCAATAATGAAACAACTCTGACCCAAATAAGCCACCGAATGTGGCAAAAACGACAAACAGCAAGGCAAATACCAAACTTTTATTTCTAGCGCTTCGGTGTCACCACCTTCAAGGAATATCAAACAGTAACAAACATTTACACACATTTTTTACACCTTACACAATTAAAAATGTGTGTAAATGTTTGTTACTGTTTGATATTCCTTGAAGGTGGTGACACCGAAGCACTAGGGAATAAAAGTTTGGTATTTGCCTTGCTGTTTGTCGTTTTTGCCACATTCGGTGGCTTATTTGGGTCAGAGTTGTTTCATTACACTTGTGTTATGAGTTCCAAAGTCTTGGTCTGGCGTCGGTTGCTGTCGCCTCTCCCTGACGTCAGTGCGCCAGGAGTATAAAAGTTGCAACCAACGCCATTTTCTTCAGTCTTTCTTGCCGCACGGTGCCCGAAGCAAAAGCAGTTCGCAAGTGCCGGTCGGCCAACTTCTGAGATTTTCAAAATTGAGTTTCAGAACCGAAGTCTTCAATAACGCTAAGTACCCCATTGGGGAAACTTTTTCTTGCTCCAGACCGATGTCAGTAAAAGTTAATAATTGTATTTCTTGTGGGAAGCAAATACCTCAGAAGGACTTTCACTCTTACTGTATTCCTTGCCTAGGCCCTGACCATGATGTCACTAGTTGTCGGTTTTGTGCTAGATTCAATAAATGCACTATTAAATGTCGGTTTGATTTTGCTTTGCATTATTTTGGCCGAAGATTTAATTACATAATGCCGTTGGAACAACCAACGACCGGGATCTATAAAAAACGCAAAGACAAAGAAAAGGACAGGCATCCGAGGTCCAAAACCGAAGACAAAGCCTATTCTAGGCCAGTCGCCGGTTCTCAGGCGCTTTCGCAGCCCCTGACACCCGCTACCTCAGAGCCACAGGCCGCTACCGACAGCCACGTGGAGACACTGAGGCCTGTGGAAACGCAAGGTATTGGGCCTACGGAAACTATTCCCTCAGATGGGTCCGGAGCCACTGAGCAGGCATCGGCTTCTGAGGGTGTTTTCAGACCTTCATAGCTTACAATTAAGCCCTCTTCAGCAACAAAGGCAAAATCAAAAACACCATTAAAGACAAGGAAACAAGTACAGTATTCTCCAGAACAGTTATCCATGCCAAAGAAACAGATGCTTAAAATGGCCGAAGACCTAATTACTCTAATCAGGGGTTCCCATCCCCCTCCTGACAAAAGGCCTAGACAAGACACTGATTATGATTTCTCTGACTCCTCTTCTGATCAGGGATATTCTCTCCCTCCCTATGAGGACTGTGATGCAGAAGAGTCTATACCTTCTGCCTCTCCGCCTGAGGATTATTCTTTTGGGGAAACCCTGCACACCATGAGAGAGCATTTCCATTGGGAGAGCCAGGATTATTCAGAATCCAAGAAAAGGCTCAGAGACTTCCTGTTATTGCCCCAGCACAGGCCCCTGGCTATCCCCCTGTGCTTGATATTTTTGATGATGTTTTTTCTGAATCCAGTCTGTCTCCTGATTCTTTACCCCTGCACCAGTCAAACCAGACAGGTACTACAGAGTCCTTGACTCTCGTAAATTTCTTTACAAAAACCCTGCTGCAGACCCAGAAACAATTTCTCAGGGTCCAAAAGGGGTTAAGGCTTCCACTGCTAAAAATCCTGTCCCCTCCGATAGGGATTCCAGAGCTCTGGACAGATGGGGGGATAAAGGTTTACACTTCTGCAACTTTACCTGTAAGAGCTTTAAACTGTCAGTTTCACATGCTTAAATACCAACAATACCTCATGTCATTGTTAAAACAGAAAATGGTTTCAAATACAGAAGGTCCTGACAGTAAGGAAATGCAGGATTTATTGCATGCATTTGAACAAGTGGGAAAGCATACTCTGCGGCTTCTTGTAGAGCCGCAGTGACAGGCTCTGTTATTCGTAGGCATGCTCGGTTGAAAGAACAAAGTTTACCTGACCATGTTAAAGTAAAACTATTGGATGCTCCACTACAGCATGATACTTTGTTTGGTGTTAAGGCAGAAGAGGTGTTAAAGAAAATGGCGAATAAAGCAAAGGCAATGCAGACAGTGAAAGATTTCTTACAGGTTCAACAACCTAGATTTAGCAGAAACTGGCCTTCAAAAAATTGATCCTTTCCAGTGTCAGACAGACCACAAAGAGCAAGATACAGACACCCAAGAGGCAGATCTCAGCCCCAAGGCTCCTACGACCTAAGCAATGGGGTGCTTCAGCCCCCAAAGGAGGGGAAGACGAATCACAACTTTATAGGAAACCGTCCCAATGACTTCCCTCTGCAGATGCCAAGCACTTACCTTTTAACAGCTCCCCTAGGGGGAAAGCTAGCACTTTTCTCAAAAAATTGGCACATGATCACCCAGGACCAATGGGTGCTGAATATTGTTTCTCAGGGTTACAGGTTCCACTTCCACACGCTTCCAAAACCGAAAGGTATGCCATGCCAGACCTGCCACAAAACCAATGGGCAGAGGCACAAAAACAGATTGTTGCACTTATGGACATGGGAGCTGTTCAGAAAGTTCCACAGCAAGAACAGGGACAAGGATTTTACTCAAGACTTTTCTTAGTACCAAGAAAGGGCAAAGCCTGGATACCAATACTGGACCTGTCAATCCTAAACACTTTCCTGGATGTTCCAAAATTCAATATGTTAACACTTCATCAACTTCTGCCCATGCTGGGCAAGAAGGCTTGGCTAGTTACTTTGGACCTCAAGGAGGCATACATGCATGTTCCAGTCAGACAATTTTGCAGAAGATGCCTCAGATTCATAGCAAGCTCAATGCATTACCAATTCTGTGCACTGACCTTTGGCTTATCTACTGCACCCAGGGTCTTCACAAAATGCCTGGCACCAGTAATTGCATTTTGCAGACAAAAAGGAATTCAAATATATCCCTACTTGGACGACTGCCTTATTCAAGCAGAGAGCAAGGACATTCTTCTAAAACATCTGGCGTTTGTAAAAGGATTGCTAATTTGCCTAGGGTACACAGTAAACGAAAAGAAATCAAAACTAGTGCCCTCACAAGAGATATTATTACTGGGTGCAAGCTTAAATACAACTGCCCAGATGGCTTATTTCACGCCAGACAAACAAAGGCAACTGACTCATTACTTTCAAATGATGGCAGCAAAAACCCAGCTCCCTGCAAGAAAAAATCTGCAGGCCCTGGGCTTCAAGGCATCCTGCATTCTACTAATTCCATATGCAAAACTGCATATGAGGAAACTACAATGGTATATAAAAAGTGTTTGGACTCAGCATTGTCACAGCCTGTAGACGATCGTTACTTTAATTCCCTGCCTACAACAGGAGTTTCGATGGTGGGCCCAGGCTTGTCACCACAACAAGGGACAGCCTTTCACTTTACCCACAGCCAGGCAGACAATAACAACGGATTATGCCTGGAGGGCACATATGGAAGGAAAATGCATTCAGGGCACGTGGCCCAAGGAACAAATGCATCTTCACATCAATCAAAAAGAGATACTAGCTGTACAGAATGCCCTGACAGCTTTCAAGGACCTACTACATCCAGGACAACTATTAATAAAGACGGACAATACCACAGTTATGTGGTACATAAACAAGCAAGGGGGCACACATTCCTACCCCCTATGCAGACAAACCATGACTTTGTGGAACACAGCACTGACTTAACAAATAAATCTGCAGGCTCAATTCCTGCCAGGAACAAAAAATACACTGGCAGACTAACTAAGCAGAAATCTCATGGATCCTCACGAATGGAAACTAAACCCACATGTGTTCAGCATGATAACAAGGAAATGGGGACGCCCAGACATAGATCTTTTTGCCTCCCCTCACAATTACCAAATACAGAAATTCTGCACAAGAACTTATCACTTTCAAGCATGGAAAGTTGATGCTCTGTCATTCAGCTGGGAAGGCCTGACAGTCTATGCCTGCCCTCCGATGCCTCTCCATACCAAGGTACTCCTAAAAGTCAGACAAGAAAGGCCAAAATTGATCCTGATTGCTCCAGACTGGCCACGCCAGCATTGGTACCCACTTCTAAGGATCTTGTCTCAAGGCCCAGCTTGCCCTTTACCTCAAATTCCTCATCTTCTGACACAACAAAACAATCAGATTCTGCAGTCAACTTAGAACCTTAAATCTGGCAGCATGGCAGATAATGTAGCCACTCAGACTGCACCTCTCTCTAAAGCTGTTATGGATGTCATTTTAGAAGCCAGAAGGCCCAGCACTAGGAAATCTTATGCAGAAAAATGGAAGAGATTCTGTGCTTGGAACCAGGCACAAGGCCTCAAACCACTGGTCCCTAATATACCTCAGATTTTACAATACCTAACTGAGATGCTGGACAAAGGCCTATCTTTCTCATCAATTGAAATACATGCCTCTGCCATTTCGGCTCATTACAACTCGGAGCCTCCTATTTTTTCACATCCTCTACTGTGACAGTACCTCAGAGGGGCAAAAAATATAAGACCCCCAAGGAGAGCACCAGTACCAACTTGGGATCTCAATTTTGTTTTAGAAAAACTCACACTGCCTCCATTTGAGCCAGCCAGCACAGCTGATCTAAAATTCTTATCATGGAAAACTGCTCTGCTCCTAGCAATAACTTCAGCAAGAAGAGTCTCAGAGTTACGGGCATTAATGGCTGTGGAACCTTTCATCATTTTTCATCAGGACAGGGTCTCACTTAGGACAAACCCAACATTCATGCCAAAAGTGGTCTCCAGTGTGGCCTTGAACTAAACCATTCATTTGCCTACTTTCTACCCAAATCCACAAAATAAAGGGGAGAAACTTTTGCACTCTTTGGATGTACACAGACAGCTACGATTTTACCTGGACAAAACAAAAACTTTCAGAAAAACTGAGCAACTGTTTGTAGCTTATGCTGCAGGATCACAAGGAAAGCCTATTACAAAGCAGACAATTTCAAAATGGATAGGCCACTGCATCCGCTTCTGTTATGCACAGCAAGGCAAATCAGTGCCTAAGGGCATTAGGGCTCATTCTACAAGAGCAGCAGCCACTTCAGCAGCTTTTCTCAGAGGAGTACCAACCAAAGACATTTTAGAAGCTGTAACCTGGAGCTCAGTGCACACTTTCACCAAGCACTACCACTTACCTCTCTACTCTAAATCCAGAGCAGGCTTTGCCACTGCAGTTCTGCAGGGCCTGGTAGCCTTTCCAAATCCTATTTAGACCCAGCCACCCAACCTCAGCTTTGTTATTCTACCCAAGTGTAATGACTGCAACAGTGAAACACGATGAACATAGTACAGTTGTGTACCTACCATAAATGTAGATGTTCAAGTGTATTCACTGTTGCAGACCAGGTTACCCACCCACCATGCCCCTTTTTATTGCTGGGACTTTTCTGTACTTCTCAACTCTATACAGCCTATGTGGTGTATTTGCTTGTAGATGAAGAAAATGTTTATTGTAATATATGCATGTTTTTTGGCATATTTTTATCTTTCCAACCTTCCTATCTGGGGGCAACTGACATCTGGGGCAAGAAAAACTGAAGAAAATGGCGTCGGTTGCAACTTTTATACCGCTGACGCACTGATGTCAGGGAAGAGGCAACAGCAACTGACGCTGGACCAAGACTTTGGAACTCAGGCCGACTGCGGGTCGCATGCCAGCAGGATAACCCAAGTGTAATGACTGCAACAGTGAATACACTCGAACATCTACATTTATGGTAGGTACACAACTGTACTTTTTTTTTTCCCTTTTTTTTTCTTTTGCAGCCAGTAACATTAAACTTGGGTTTTGCTATGCTTAAGCAATTCTGATCCAATATTCCAGATAGATCATCTCCTTTGTTACAACCATTATTCCCCCAGAATTCTATCTCTAACTTTTTACATTCCCAAAAACGTTTTCCCAAATACCTCTTTCTTTCCTATCACACCTCTAGCATTTGCTATCTGCCTGACGATAAATCCCCTGAAGTCTGAAGCACCAACATCTTGGAAGTCAGCTGTGGTGGCTGTATTGCCAAAGATGGTAAAGATCCATCAGACCTAGTTTCATACAGATCCATTTCAATTTTAAACCAGGGTTACTAGCTAAAAGAATGGCAAATGTGTTGCCAAAATTGAAAGATATGGATCATTGTGGTTTTGTGTAGCAAAGGCAAACAGTTGACATTACTAGAACAGTGATACAGAGGGAAGCAGAATCTAAGAAAATACAAGTTTTTGGTGGGTCTTGATGCAGAGAAGCCATTCAACAGAGGAAAATGGGATTTTGTGAGTAGGGCAGTAGAAGCATTTGCATTCTCCGATACAGTAATAAGGTTAATTAGGAGGATATATGAAGGATCAGAAGCAATAATAAAAGTGGAGTGTTCTCTGAATTGTTTTGAACAGAGGAATCAGGTGGAGTTTCCTCTTTTCCCCTTTGCTTTTTGTTTTATATTTAGAGAAATTGGCAAATAAAATAAGGAATTCAGAAATGCAAGGATGTAATTGGTATGGTAATCAAGAAAAGTTGGCTTTATTTGCCAGGATATTACTTTCCACCTGATAAATCCAGAAAAGCCCATCTCATTGTTGTGGAACATTTTGAGACCATTTAAAGTTTTTTTTTAGGATGTAAAATTAAAGAAAATGAAGAAAAGTTCATATCAGTAAGTTATGTACCCACACACACATTGGTTGAGCAATGGCAGTATTTATGGGGACACTATAAAATGAAGTATTTAGGAAAATGGATTAAGATTATTAATGGATTGTGTGGGGTCATTTACTGCACTGTTATAACTTGTTGATACTTGTGAACCTCTGCTAGGAAAATGGATTAAGATTATTAATGGATTGTGTGGGGTCGTTTACTGCACTGTTATAACTTGTTGATACTTGTGAACCTCTGCTATCTCTGAAAAAAACAAAAAAAATCTTGCTTTTTCCCCACTTTTCTGAGATTTAAAAAAGTTCAGTTACAGGCTTCCTGTTCTTGAACTGTTTGTAAGTTTCTTGGAGGCCATTTTTTGCTTGGGCTAAAGGGAAGTCTCTCTCTTGATCAGTGGCAGTGAAAAACATTGAGCAGCCTGCCTGCCCCTGTGGGAGTGGTTACTGACTTGAAACTGTAGTTTTATTGGCCATTTTGAGTTAATTCCAAACTCCATCTTCCTCTCTTAAAACCCTCTTTTGCACGGTTTTGCGCATAGCGCAACAGCGGGCAGCGCCGCCTAATTGGGTTTAAAGTATTCCTGGCTCCACAAAGTCTGCTCTTCACTTTTTCCCTTAGAACTGCTCTATCTCTCAATTTAAACACCATATTCTCATTCTAAGGCCCTTCACTGGTCCAATTAAGTAATCCTACAAGTTAGCACTATTAAACCATAAGCACTCCTTACTCTTATACTCTCTACGATTACCCTGTCCTCTATTGGTCCATCTTAAATTCAGTTTCCCTATATTACTCTAGCATGTCCACAGGTCAGTCAATGGTTTCCTCTCCAGTCCAGCTGGTGAATCTGGGAATTTTGAGGCAATGTTACAACTGTCTCATGTACACGGACAACCCTCTCCTCCTCCAAACAGGTTCAAATATATGTGAGAGATGCAACTATTTAGCCAAACTGGAGGCTGAGCTCTCTCATCTCAAAACTGGTGTAACCAGTCAGGAGGAGAAGGTAACCTCACACAACACAATTCCAGTATCACATAGTCCCACCACATCAGCGAACCAAACACATAAATACACAAAAACATACTCGGAGGCCCTAAATAAAAATCTACCTAAGCAACAGAGACCTCCAAAGCAGACATCCAAGCAAACGCTACCTCAAAACAAAACACGCACAACACATAGCCCATAAAGTCAGTGTGCCAAGCAGCCACAGCCCTTAAGGCTGAATAACACACCTGATAATCTTGTAATAGGTGACTCTATTGTCAGACACACTGACGTCCCACTCACCAGGCTGAATAAAGAGAAAGTCACGGTGAGCTGCCTGTCGGGTGCTAGGATCCGCCACATAACGCAAGCACTCAGGTCACTCCAAAGCAAATACAAATATGACTTGGTCATTGTACATGCTGGTGTGAATGACCTGAGACGTACCTCTGTGGACTACATGAAAATAGACATAGAGGAGCTCTCTGATCATGTAGCCCAGGCTGGTATGACCCTGACCTTGAGCAGCATCTTACCCTCACCTAGAATGATGCCACAGTACAAAGACAAAATGATCGATTTTAACAATTGGCTAAAATTTTGGTGTCATTCAAAGGGGATCCAGTGTCTGTCAGCCTGGGATGACATGCTCAACAAGCTACGTTGCTTCGCCAGGGACGGCTTGCACCTGTCACCACTGGGCTTTTGGATATTGGCAAAGGCTCTTGCCACCCCCATAGTGCCTTTTTTAGGCAAGGCTCAAAAGTCAAACCCACCCCCATAGACAGCACAAGGAACAAGAAACTAAGGGTAATGCTGCTTAATGCCAGAAGTCTTAACCTCAAGATGCACGCACTCGAAGCTCTCCTCAGTATGGAGAACATCGATATCTGTGCAGTGACAGAAACCTGGTTCAAGGCTCCAGAGAGCACCCCAGCACTACCAGGCTATACCTCATATCATGCTTTTCGCCCCAAAACCCGGACCGAACCACAAAAGGAGGGGCAGTTTCCATATTTATCAAGGATATCCACACCTCCAGGTTAGTGGCATTGCACAAAGTATCGGAGACCATCCATGTGCAACTAACAGTGGGCAAGACTGCTTTTCAGTTTATAGCATCCTACAGACCACCCTCTCAAAGTCAGTAATCCCACTCGGCTTTCCTGAAAACATTGGAGAACATGAAGATCTCTCTGAACACCATTATATTGGGCGACTTCAACTACCCAAACATTGACTGGGAGCACTACTCAAGCCCCAGCACCTTAGCCCAAAGGTTCCTGGAAATTATAAACTCAAATGCTATGGAACAACTAGTAACCACTCCCACAAGAGGGGACAACATACTAGACCTGATCATTACCAACATGGGGACTCTGTGCTCCACACCAGAAGTATATCCCTCATTGGTAAGATCAGACCATAAATTAATTTCACTGGATGTCCACATCCCGACCCCACCCCCAGCCCAAAAAACCACAGTGAAAAACTTCTCAAAAGCGAACTTCTCACTTCTCAAAACTGAAGTGGAATCCTTCAAGGCCCCAGGGCCAGTGGAAACTACGGCCCAAACTGCAGAATCCTATATAAACGCATTCTACGGACATCTCCAGGAATGCATGGATCATGCTATCCCAAACAAAACCAAGACCCAGTCATCCAAAGGCAGGCGTCCAGTCTGGTGGACCCCTGCCATAAATAAACTGTACAACAGAAGGAGGAAGCTACTACATGATAGAGCAAAATCCCTAATAGGGAGGGCATCTCTGATCAGTACTAGCAAAAAATTACGATCCTTCATAAAATCCTCCAAGGCCAGCTTCGAGAGAAAAATTGCACAGGACACCAAAGACGATCATAAGGCTTTTTCAGTTATGTTAGGAACCTGGGATGCAACTCCCAGACTTGTTCTGAGTTGATTCTAAATGACAAAAAATACACTGAACCCACAGACATCGCCAATATCCTGGCAGACAGGTTTAGTGCAAACGTCTCCACCCCCCCCCCCAAAAGAGCAAGTATGTATCCCGGCAGAGGGCTGCCTCCCAAACATCTCTGATGCTCAGGTGAAGGCTGCCCTCTCCAAAGCAAAAAACACTGCTTCCATGGGACCAGATGGCGTCCCAGGTTGCGTCCTACATGAACTCCAAGAGGAACTAATCCCTCAAATAAAACAGCTATACAATCTCAGCCTCACTACAGGATATGTGCCTACAGAATGGCGTACAGCAACAGTGGTCACACTCCACAAAGGTGGAGCCTCTACGGATCCTGGAAACTATCGCCCCATAAGCCTGACTAGCTTAGTCTGCAAGGCTATGGAGAGGATCATCATGGACCTCATAAACAAAGACATTGGGGACCTACAGACACTAGATCCTACCCAGTTCGGCTTTGTCAAGGGCAGATCCTGCCTTTTAAACCTGGTTAACTTCTTCAAAACAGTCACCAAAGCCATAGATGAAGGGAAGGTAGTCCACACAGCCTATCTGGACCTTGCAAAGGCATTTGACACAATACCCCACTCGGGCATCATAGATAAGCTATCCAGCTTAAATGTAAACCCTTATGTCACAAGATGGGTCGCAAACTGGCTCAAATACAGAACCCACAGAGTGAGAGTTGCTGGAGCCATGTCAGACTCGAAACCGGTCACAAGTGGCATCCCACAGGTTTCTGTCCTGGGACCACTCTTGTTCGGTATATAATTTTCCGAGGTACAGGCAAACGTGGGAGGACTATGGCTCACCAAGTTTGCGGACAACTGCAAACTGGGCGCCATAATCGACTCTCCAGCTGATACAAACATCCTTCAAAAAGGTCTCACAGAGACAGATAACTGGTGCCAGCACCATGGTTTAAAGCTAAATGCCAAAAAATGTATGGTCATACCCTTTGGCAAAAACAATGTGCCCACAAATTACCACATAGGCGGAAACCCATTAAGTACAGAGAAAGTTATTAGGGACCTGGGGACCCAAGTTGATAGCAATCTCTCCTTTGAAAACCACATTGCCAAAGTGGTTAGAAAGACCTTCTACATAGCCCACCTCATCACGAAGGGTTTCACATCTAGATCAAGAGAGGTAATCGTGCCCCTTTATTCATCCCTCATCAGGCCCATCATAGAATACAATGCCCCTTTTGGGATGTACCTTACCCGACACCTGCAGCAATTAGAAAGACCCCAAAAGTATCTCACCAAGAGGATCAAGGGTCTCAAACAGATGCCATATGCTGCTCTGTTAAAAACTCCAGCTCTACTCAGTTGCATACCGCCTACTTCGCGGCGATCTGTGCCTGACATACAAAGCTATGTCAAATCCAGAATTAATGGACATGCTCCACCTCAGTAAATCTAAATCCCTTAGAGCCACACGCTCGAGGGACTTGAACCTCAGCACAGAAATAAATAGAACTTGCTGGAGGGACAGGTTCATAACCCAGAGGCTCCCTTCGCTCTGGAATAGAATTCCAGTTCATGTGAGGCAGAGCACCTCACTGAATCTCTTCAAGAAGAAGCTCGATAGGTGGATGGGGGATCGTAGGTTTGTCCCAGGGATTACTCCCGTGTCACTATTAGAGGCACAGTAAACTAAACCTTAAAAAGGGCACAGTATACTAAAATCAAGGGGAGGCATAAGCCTTACAGAATCGGGCTAGGCTTATAATTGCCCCAGGGCAGATAGCCTAGTATGAACCTATGAAAGGCTTCTTTTATGGCAGCTAAGGATGTGTGGGAAGAGACTAAAAAGGTAATAGAATAACTGAGAAAATGGAAGCTGCTGTTTATGTAAATGGATGTTAAGATACAAGAAGTGAAAATGTTTTTTTAGTCCCTTATTGTACAGGTCAGGCATATTTTTATCAACCAGAAGAGAAGTTGTGGACAGTAATTGAGCGAGAGTTGAAGGAGTTTATCTGGGAGGGGAAGAGGGCAAGAGTAAGGTAGGATTAGTTGATCCTTCCAATAGAACAAGGTGGTTAAGGATTACCTGATTTGAATGGAGTATTTTAGATCTCTACAGTTAAGTATATACATAATACGAGCAGAATGTTGCAATACAAAATGGAAAGGGATGATGATGGGGGGTTGTTCAAGAAATAGCGAAAGTGGGATTTTCAGTGCAGATCCTTAAGGAAGATAACCATACAGAACATTATATTCATAAAGTAGCAAAAAGAATTCTGAAATCTAAGCCGTCAAGAGAATGGAAAAGTAATTTTTGTCAGTAGGGATGACTGCAAGTATGGTTACAGTAAATAGGCAAGAGGGGCTGGAATTTTCTGGAGGAAGCTAGTAAATAAACCAAGGTATTGGGTGAAAATAGAGAAGGAAAGGTAGTACAGTCGAATGAGGCCAAGATGTTATCTGGACTGCAGAACAGAGACTGCCTTCCCTACCAGGGACTGATATCAAGAGTATAGTCAAAGAGAAAGGGATAGGGGAATCTTAAGTGATAGACCTGTGAATCTAGAATGGAATCTGCTGTTAAAGGAATAAATAGTAGGCCATATAAAATGTAATTGTACAATAATGGCTGATTGCTTTTCAGACATGCGCATGTGGATTGGACAAGCCCAGTCAGCAAGTCTGTTGTAAATCGAGCATGTAGCAACAGAAAAAAATCAGGCATGTGTAGTACCACTGAGCGGCCAGACTTTTCTATTAGCGTATGTTTAGATGACAGAGCGAAATACAAGAAAATCGGGTGCATTCTGCAAAATTAAAGAAACAGAAACATACATGTTTTCTCTTGTATTTCTGTGCTCTTCTTCCTAAAGTCTCCACAGACTCTTGTATCTCTCAACTGTCTAGATTTTTCACAAAATGTCTTGATTTTTGCCGCATAGTTTTGGTCTTTTCCTCATGAAAAATATAGTTTTCTGACAATAACAGAAGAACTCGACACCACAGCTTCCAAAGCAGCAGTTTATTACCTATGCAGTCCGTTCGACTCAGCACAGCTCCAACAGAATAAAACAATTACAGCAGAATAAAAGGCAGTCACAATTGCTCATAGAGCTTGAAGAATAAATCCACTGGCACAAGTGTATCACACCAAGTTAGTTAAAGTCCACAAGGTACACAAATAGAAATTAAGTGCTTTCACCTAACCAAATGTCAGGCTTCCTCAGAACAATATTATAACTTCTAAGTCCTGCTAATATAGGTGCATATTTTCAATTGAGCCAATAGTAATGCCTCAATTAACTATGACAGCAGTTTTAAAAAGACATACCACATAGTTTTCTGACAAGCCATTGTGTATTGAAGTCATTAAATAATGCCAGCTATTGAGGTATAAGCTTCATATCGTTCAGAAAATGCACACTAACACAAAACGTCCTGTTCCAGTAACCTTAAGTTTATAAGAGCAATAAAGTCTCTCCCTATTTTTGTACCTTTGCTCCCTCCATTAAGTTGGGCTTAGCATTTCTTAATCCTGTGATACCCACACCCAGTCAAGGGTTATTTCTTAAGAAGAGAGACTACTACTACTGGAAAAGCAATTTGTAAAAGAACAATGTGAGGATATATATGTATGGCTTCCAAGTACACAACAAAGCCCAGAAGGTGTAAGATCTTTGCTTGGAAGCATTTGCATAGGAATTTTTATACCTCAAGCAGACCGCAATTCATTTTTCCTGGAGTAGATAGCAAATGTTGGAGGTGTGATAGGGAAGGAGGAGGTAACTGGGAATATATGTTTTGGTAGTGTAATAAGTTGGCAGATTTTATAAATTCCCTACAGAGTACACACTCAGAAATATTGGTTGAGCAAATGGCTGTAACTAAGGAAATTACTATTTTGAGCTGGGACACTGGATCTGAATTACCTAGACATAGAAAGGCCTCAAGTTTAATTTTGTTGGCTGCTAAAAAGCAATTCCTAGAAAATGGAAGTCAAAGTCTAAACCAAATGTATTTGAAGTATTGAATATTACAAACGAGAAACAAAGGTAACTTTGTATGGGGCTGCACAGTAGAATCAACATACTTGTATACATGCTGTATCCAAGAAAAACTTTTTACAAATTATACTGAAAGAAAATATGCTTTAAATTAAGCGCTTTAGTTCCTCCAACTGGAGACTTCATCAGAATCTATTCCAAAGCATTACATCACTTTCTTTATAAGACGGACAAAATTCCAGTCAACATAGTTGCTTATAAAAAGTGCATTCTATTAATTACAATACTAATAACTGGGCAACAAAGGGTAACTTTCTTTTGTGCACATAGACATTAAAATGGCAAATAAAATATATAAAACAACCTTTTACATATATAAGATGACAAGAAATGGTGAAAATAACCTTAAAATAAAATGATAAATATTTCATTATTTAGATGTTTTCAAGTTGATTAATCAATTAGTGTAAACGAGTGTGCAATAAATTAAAGTGCTAATAGGAGACCAAACAAAAATGCCATTCTTATGTACACTTCAAAATATAAATAAGTAGATATGTAGCTTTTGTGTATAAAAATCATTTTATATGTATGAAGTGACAAGAAAGTATTGAAAATGAAAAAATGAATACTGATACAATAAAAAAAACACCTGCATCAAGCTCTCATAATTTAGTTGACTGTAGTTTTAAAATTGGTTGAAGGGAAACATGCTCATTGAGACCAGATTGTGAAATAGCATTCACCCCGAACTGCCAAAGCAGTTCCTTGTATTCCAGCTTAGTTTCTGTGTGGAGGAATGACCATTAATATAAACAGTCAATCTTCATTAAGTACATTGCTTGGACCCATAGTACTACGTGCTGCACTTTTTTTGATTTTTGATGCTTCAGGATTCTGCCTTCTAAGTGCTTCCTTTTTGAGCCTTAGGGTTTCTGTCTGCCTAGATGGTGGTTTTGGTATGCCTGAATGTTTTTCTCAGCTGTTTCACACTGTAGTGAATCTTCCTCAATATATGGTAGTCTGGAAGTAAGATTGTTTGTTCTGGATTTGATTCCCTCAGTTGCCACTTGGCAAATGTAACACTTTGAACAAATCCCTTAATCAGGTATTACTTCTGGATTGGAAGTAAAACCTGACATGGGAATTTACAATCAAATGCATTAACACCAACACTACTGTTAGAAGAATGTATTTGGAGTCTGGAGAAGCAGCAGTGAGATTCTTGGAAAGGTATGATAGAAAACATGTTCTTTCTGGAAAATGACATTATTTAAGTCTGGCGGTTTAGCATAGAGAGTTATGGCTAGGTGATGCTAACAGGTTTCCTCATGTGGCCTGTAGACTCCACAAAGGTGATCTGTTTTGCCTTTGAGGTGTGTCAAACCATGCTCTCTGAACATCTTTTCCTTGAAAAGAAAAATTCCTTTCCAAAATATTAACAACTCCTGGTTCAGAGATAAACTCATCACCCCAGCACCTGTCTAAGCAAGCTTCCCCTACATATCTGACCATGTCAAACTTTAGTCACCTTCAACTTCAGTTAAAATGTATGGCTGGGATCCCATAAGTTAGTTCCAGGAGTCACTAGCTACAAACTTTTAACTATGCCAGATTAAGCTTCAGCTGTATGACCTCTTACAGTTTCTTGTCTGCTTATGTTTTCCTCCCTTTTATCAAATATTTTCCTATTCCTTTCCTTCTGTCTTTATTTCCTAGGTTAACTCTACCTCCTACCACCTTTTTAACTGTTAAGGTACCTTAAGTGTTCTTCTGTGGCATTGTTGGAAAAGCCTGCAGTGGCTTTTATGACACTTGCTTTGCTTGAACATATGAACCTTTGTACTTATCATATCATTTGATCTTCAAGACAGCTTTGTATATTGGGCACTTAATGCTCTCCCCACTGCCTCTTTTTTGACATTTCTTACATTTACACACAATCTGATTAATGCTGTCAGTATGACAGGTTTGTTATTTTATATTCAAGTTCCATAAAGGCAGAGCGAATTACATGATGCCATGAAATGTACCTACTGTACACCCCCCATTGTACATGGAGGTAGAAAGTAAAAGAATTTTACCATTGAGAAGGGTCCTTATGAGTTATTTTCCAGCCTTTACTCATTGTGCAGGGCTCTCTCAGATCAGCTGATTTGGTGACTAGTCACGTATCCATTATTTTCTGCTTTTGAACATGATATATACTGTATACTATGAGTGTCTAGCTTGATTTAAAATGTACGTGTTAGTGCTGACATTAGACAACAGTCTGATATTGAACAAGAAGCTTTTCCAGTTTTGATTTAAAAATTACATTTTCTTTCTCCTTCCTTCTAGTTATGTTTCTGCTATGGTACCTGTGAAATCTCCAAAAGAATATTATGTACAACAAGAAGTAATCATACTTTTTTGTGAAACTGTAGAGAGGTAAGTTTCAGAAGTACTGATTTCTGTCTTCCTCTAGCACACTGTAGTGGTAAATTAATTAATGGATGTATTTTTATCTTCTTTATACAACTGATTGTAAACTCTATAATACAAAAGGGAGCTGAAGTTGATTCTGTTAGGTAAACTGTTTTCTTTAAAACTGAATGAGAAGTAATTTGTTTTTCATACAAATACTGTCCACATTTAAATGTTTTCCAGTATGTTTTCACTGTTAAACTGCACTGATGTTATACGTTTTTGTGTTAGTATAGAAAAATGTTATTTTTATTTCAAGGTAATGTGGAGTAACACCAAAAGGTATGGGAAACGTTGTTAGAATTAGTGCAGGTTGTGTCCCGGAACCCATTAACACAAGTACGAACTGTATTTGGACTCTGAGAGGTTCTTATTGGGAATGGCTGTGCATCAGGGTTTAGCTCTAAGCCCACTGCTGTTGGTGATGAACTACTTTAGCAAACAGATCAGAAGGGAAGGATCAACAAAGCTGCTGTATGCAGACTGAGTGGTCTTACAAGCAGACTCTGAACAAACACTTACGCAAGTGATTTGGGAATGAAATGCAAAAGTTCATGCCCATGGGATGAACCAAAGTACAGACAAGACAATTGTTATGGCAGCAAATGGGGAAATCAAAAGAAGCTGAAGACTGAGAGAGAGAGAAAAGTAGTGGAACCTGTTAACAGCTTCATGCATCTGAAAGTGGTGGTTGAGGAGAAAGTAAGTCTGAATGAGGAGGTCAGAGATGTAATCAGATAGGCTGCAGCCAACTTGTACAGTGTGTCAGGGGTAGTGTGTGACAGAAGAAAGCCAAGGAATCGAAATGTAAGATGTACAAAACAGTGCTGTGACCAGTACTACTGTATGATGCAGAAACCTGGTTAGTGCAGACAAAGCAGTTGAAGCTGGAGGTGATGGTAATGGAGGTGAAGTGCCTACTTGGCAACAGGAAGTTTTTTTTTTTTTTTTTTTATGTGAACAAAACAAAATGCAAAACCAAGTAAAGATGTAGGACCACTTTATCATAACAGATTACACTGGCTCAATTATTTAATGAGCATTTTTCAAATATTTATTCCATCTCGGCACCTGGGAAATTTCTGCCATGTGTAATTAACACAATGTCAAATGTTCCTCCAGTTATTGGGGAAAATATTGATCCGTTGTCTTTTCTGTCTGGATTCAACCTGTGGATTATCAGATCTGACTTTGATACGAGACCAGCCATATCCAAAAGACTTCATCTCCCAGAGATCCGCTACCTCTACCCATAGTACTCAACTAACCTCTGATGCCATTTACCACCTTCCAGCATAGCAGCTAGATCTCGAGCTCTGTTGGAGTCATATCCTTTAATTGGTTATATAGCTTGCTGTACCTTTTAATCCTCTACCCTTTATCTTTATTAATATTATTGATCCTTAGTGTGTTTTTTTGTGTTATGTGCTTAGGTAGGTTAGGTTGTGTGATCTAGAGTTAGTGGGCTTTACCTGCCTGTAGTGTTTCTCTCTGTGGAGATTATCAACTGGTTAGGGTGTGTTAGTAGTATCGTTTTGCCATAATAGGGTATGCATTTTTATTCTTTTTGTATAGACATGGATAAGGGTTTTAAAAAGTGTGTTGCATGTGGCCATAAAATTACCTTCCAAGACTCTCACAACCAGTGTCCACTGCCTTAGTCTTGCAGACTCAGACACACAATGTGCCATTTGTGATAGCTTCAGCTCCCAACCTGTCAATGAGAGAAGAGCCAAAGCTGGTACTAAAAGGGCTCTTGCCAGCCGGAGAGGTTTCCTCTATTAGTTCACCTGTCAGCAAATTTGACAAGGGTGATCAGGGTCAGATGGAAGGAACTAAGGACCCAAAACCTCAAAGGGGAACTGTAAATGAGTGCAACCACATTCCTCTAGTCATTTGGCTCAGAAGATACCAATGTTGTCTTCTCCTCTGGCTGTCTCGGCACCACCATCTGATCCAGTGCCTTGGATCCATTATCCTGTGGTGCCATCCATGGGAAAGGCTTCTTCTCTAGGTATCCTTAGACCTTTTTTGCCAACAGGGGCTCCCTCAGTCAGGAATCCGTCACCTTTCTTCCCCTCTAGCCCTAGAGAGTTCTTTCCCAGGTGTTCTCTGTCTTCTCCAGATCCAAGTTTCTTTATTTCGGTTCTGGTGTTTGGAGCCTTCTTCAAATGGATGGACTTCAAAGTTTCCTTCAGTAGCTGCTTTGAATCAGCCAGTCTGATTATTTGGGAGTTTGAGACCTGCTGAGGTGGAGCAGATGATACAGTCCTTTCTGCAAACCCAGTGAATTTTTCTTCCCTCAGGCTTAATAGCTTTGGGTTTTTCAGAGCCTGTTGCCTTACTACTCATGGAGATGGATCTGACAGCTTGGTCAATTTCCTCTCCCACCCCAGCCTTGGTTTGCTCCACTTTGGCTGTCTCTGAGCTGACCTTTTGAAGCCAGGTTTGCTGGGTTGAGTTCAGTGCTTTTGGTCTTCAAGTTATTTCTCCCTCTTGGTGCTTCAGATCAAGATAACTCTGCTCCAGACACAGTGTTGGGGCAGGCAGGAGTGCTCCAGAGTCTAGCATGTCTTTGGATCTTAGGGGTGCTGGCTCTCGGCATACAGCTTCATCTTCTGCTTTCGATGCCATGGAGAGGATGTTCTCCCACCCAGAGGCAGAATGGTTCATGCCAGCTGGCATCCCTCTGCCCTTGTCTGTGTCTGTGGACTTGTGTATCACCTTGCTCAGGGGCAGCCCACTCTGACTAGCCTCCAGGACCCCTGGCCTCTTCAGTCCTCTCCCCTGGGAGATGTTCTTTGTGTTTCACTGTTGCAGTCATCACTTTTGGGTTATCTGCTTGCAGTAGCCCTCAGTCGGCCTGATTAACAAAGTCTTGGGTCCTGCGTCGGTTGCTGTCCCTTCTTCCTTGATGTCAGGTCGTCAGGGGTATAAAACATGCAGCCGACACCATTACCCCAGTCTTTCTTGCTGTGCGGTGCCCAAAGCAGGAGTAGTTTGCAAGTGCCGGTCGGCCGACTCCTGAAATTTTCATTTTCGAGTTTCAGAACCGAAGTCTTCAACTAAAGCTAAGTACCCCATTGGGGAAACTTTTTCTTGCTCCTTACCGATGTCAGTAAAAGTTAATAATTGCATTACTTGTGGAAAGCAAATACCTCATAAAGATTTTCATTCGTACTGTATTCCTTGCCTAGGCTCTGACCAATGACATACTGTGCTGTCGGTTTTGTGCTTTATTGAATCAACGCACTATCCATCATCTGTATATTTTCACCTCTAAATATTTCTGTTCTCGGTTTAATTGTCCAGAAATGACGTTGGTTACCCATCAGACTACCGGGATTTTGAAAAAACGCAAAGATAAAGACAGAGACAGGCCACCAAGGTCCAAAACTTCCGATGACGCTTCTCCTAAGCCAGTCTCCAGTTCACCGGTACTTTAGTGAGGTGCTTTCACAGGCCCTGACACCCACTACTTCTGATTTGCAGGCCTTTACTGAGACCCATTCTGAGTCTGGTGTGCCGCAAGATGCTGCAACTATGGAACCTGCGGATGTCTCTACCTTGGATGGGTCCGGAGCCGCCGTGCAGGCACCAGCTTCTGAGGGTGTATTCAGGCCTATGGACTTGCATATTAAACCGATGCCTCCTTCTTCTTTTATGCCTAAATCTCGAACCATGCCTTAAAAAAACGACGCCCAGGCCGCATGCTCAGGCCTCTATGTCTAAAAAACAAATGATAAGAATGGCTGAAGATCTTATAATTTTAATCAGGGGAAGCCAGCCTTCTGATTTTTCTGATGATCTGAAGTTGCCCTTATCTACTTATGAGGATTCTGATGCAGAGGACTGCATTCCTTCTGCTTCCCCTCCAGAGGATTTTTCTTTTGGTGAAACCTTACATACTCTAAGGGAGCATTTCCATTGGGAAAGCCAGGATTTTTCTGGTTCAAAAAAGAGGCTTAGGGATTTCTTACTCCTGCCTCAGTATAGGCCTTTAGATATTCCTCCTGTATTAGACATTGTTGATGATGCTTTTTCGAATTCTAGTTTGGCCCCTGATTTTTTGCCTCCTGCTCCCAGAAAACCTGACTGATATTACAGGGTTATTAAGGCTGTCCTTTATATTCCACTTCCTCTTTGCTAGACCTCGGTCATAAATGCCAGCATAGACCATAACCAACCGGAGTATATAAAAAACTCTTCTTTAATGTAGAATAACGAAAACACACGTAAAAAACCTTAGATTTAGCGCTTTCATCTCCTGGAATGGAGACTTCTTCAGAATCAAGTTGTAGTTCGCACCAACAGTCTTTTATATTATATTTAATTCCCAATAGTAGTTAAATCAATTGAATAATTGCTTAATCCAATGTTAAATTTAACTGTTTTTTTCTTGTGGATTCATCCTTTTGGTTACATGATATTACAGGGTTCCTAATTCACACAAGTTCCTTTTTAAAAATCCTGTTGCGGATCCAGAGACTATTTCCCAGAGACCCAAGGGCATTAAGGCTTCTACTGTTAAAAATCCTACCCCTCTGATAGACTCCAGGGCGCTGGATAGATGGTGTAAGAAGGTTTACACTTCTGCAACCTTGGCCATTAGGGCTTTAAACTGCCAGTTTCATATGTCAAAGTATCAACAACATGTTATTGGATTGCTTAAACAGAAAATGATGTTGATTCCTGACTCTGCGGAAGAATTACAGGATTTAATGAACTCTGCTGAACAGGTTGGAAAACATACTTTGCAATGTGGATTTGAACAGGTTGGAAAACATACTTTGCAATGTGGATTTGATTTTTTAGAGGCCTCTCGTAGGGCTGCTGTTCCTGGTTCTGTGCTCAGAAGGCATGCTTGGCTTAAGGAGCAATCTTTACCTGATCATGTTAAAGCTAAATTGCTGGATGCCCCCTTAAATCAGGAGCACCTGTTTGGCAACAACGCTGAGGAAGTTCTTAAAAAGATGGAAGATAAATCTAAATGTATGCAAACTGTTAAAGGTTTCTTACAAGTTCAGCCTCCTAGATTTAGTAGGAACTGGCCATCTAAGAATTGGTCCTTTCCAGCCTCTTCAAGATCTTCTCAAGCCAAACCCAGACATAGCAGGAACCCCAGGTTTCAGTCCCAGGGGACACGCAAGACTAAGCAGTGGGGGGTTTCCGCACCCAAATCAGGGAGTAGTAAGAATCCCCCCTATGGAAAACAGTATCAATGACTTGCTTCTAAAGCTTCCAAGCACTTCCCATCTTGAATGCTCCTTTAGGCGGAAAGATTGGTCTGCAGGCCAAAAACTGGGAACTCATTACCCAGGGCAAATGGGTTTTAAATATAGTGTCCCAAGGATACAAATTTCACTTCCACACCTTACCAACACCAAGCGGGTGGCCAGATCTACCTCCAAATCAGTGGGCAGAGGCCCAAAATCAAGTACTCTCACTATTAAGTATGGGGGCTATTCAGTTGGTACCAGAAGAGGAAAAGGGACAAGGGTTCTATTCGAGACTTTTCCTGGTACCCAGAAAAGGCAGTGCATGGCGTCCTATCCTAGACCTTTCTACTCGAAATACCTTTCTGGTGATTCCAAAATCCAAGATGCTGACTCTTCACCAGCTGCTTCCTATGCTAGGCAAAGATGCATGGTTGGCAACACTAGATTTAAAAGAAGCATACCTGCACATCCCTATCAGGGAGTCTTGCAGAAGATACCTACGCTTCAAAGCAGGCTACATGCACTATCAGTTCTCTGCACTGCCCTTTGGCTTATCTACTGCGCCCAGGGTATTCACAAAGTGTCTAGCTCCAGTCATTGCATTCTGCAGGCAAAGAAATATTCCCATATCTGGACAATAGTCTAATTCAGGCAGGAAGCCAGGACATACTTTTGAATCATCTGGCCTTTGTTCAAAGGGTACTGACTTGTCTGGGGTACACCATAAACGAAAATAAATCACACCTGGTACCCTGTCAACAAATTATATTCCTGGGAGCAAGCTTGAATACAACTTCCCAGATGGCTTTCCTCACGCCAGAGAAACGGATTAATTTGACAACCTACTTCAGACAAGTGGCCACAAAAACCCAGTTAGCTGCAAGGCAAATACTGTAAGCCTTGGGGTTCATGGCCTCCTGCATTCTTCTAATTCCATATGCAAGGCTGCATATGAGGAAATTGCAATGGTATCTCAAAACCCTATGGTGTCAACATTCACTGGATCTAGAAGCAATGAATCCTATCATACCTTGCCTATGCCTAGAGTTCCTTTGGGTGGGCAGAGGCCTGCCACAAAAACAGGGGACTACCATTCACACTACTCCCTGCCGCCTAAACCTTAACAACAGATGCATCAGACTATGCATGGGGGGCCCACCTGGCAGGGAAGTGCATTCAGGACAAATGGAACCCAAGTCAAATGCACCTGCATATCAGTCAAAAAGAAATGTTAGCTGTACAGAATGCTCTGACAGCCTTCAAGGACCACATTTTTCCAGGACAATTAATGATAAAGATGGACAACACCACTGTTATGTGGTACATAAACAAGCAGTGGGGGACACATTCTTACCCCCTCTGCAGACTAGCCATGGCATTGTGGAACACAGCCCTGAGCTATCAAGTACATTTACAAGCTCAATTCCTGCCAGGAAAACTAAATACACTGGCAGACGAACTAAACAGAAACCTCATGGACCCACACGAGTGCAAACTAAAACCAGTGATTTTCATCATGTTGACAAGCAAATGGGGGAGCCCAGATATAGACGTGTTTGCCTCCCCCCAAAACTATCAGTTGGACAAATTCTGCACAAGGACTCCCCACAAACAAGCTTGGAAAGTGGATGCTCTGTCCTTCAGCTGGAAAAACCTATCAGTTTATGCCTTTCCTCCTCTGCCTCTGCTCTCCAAAGTACTACTAAAGATCAAACAAGACAAACCAAGAACGATTTTGATTGCACCAGACTGGCTATGCCAACACTGGTGCCCCTCTTGAAAGGTGTGTCACTGTGGGCCCCATGGCACCTGCCTCAGACTCCTACTCTATTGTCTCACCAGGAGAACCAAATTCTGCACCCTCAACTTCAAATACTGAGTCGAGCAGCCTGGCTAATTACATAATTTCTCATTTGCCATCCCTCAGTAAACCAGTGATGGATATCATTTTAGAGGCAAGGAGGCCTAGTACCAGAAAGTCTTACGCAGAAAAATGGAAAAGATTCTGTGACTGGAACCAAGCTCAAGGGATGAGCACAACAGTGCCCAATTTACCTCAGATTTTACAATACTTAACTGAGATGCTTCATAAGGGCCTGTCTTTCTCCTCCATCAAAATTAACGCCTCAGCTATCTCAGCTCATTATAACACAGAACCACTCTTCTGTCATCCACTACTTAAGCAGTTCCTCAGAGGGGCCAAAAATCTACGACCACCCAGGAGAGCTCCAACTCCAGCCTGGGACATCAACTTTGTATTGGAAAATCTCACCCTTCCTCCTTTCAAGCCAGCTGCCACTGCGGACTTAAAATTCCTTTCTTGGAAAACAGCTTTCCTTTTAGCAATCACTTCAGCAAGAAGGGTATCTGAATTACAGGCCCTCATGGCAGTGGAGCCTTTCATCATCTTTCAGGCGGACAGGGTGTCCCTCAGGACCCAATCCCTCCTTCATGCCCAAAGTGGTATCCAGTGTGGCCCTTAATCAGTCCATACATTTGCCAAGCTTCTTTCCAATTCCACAGAACAAAGGGGAACTGCTTCTGCAATCCTTAGATGTGCACAATCAACTTAGATTCTACTTGGACAGAACTAAACCTCAAAGGAAATCTGATCAACTGCTGATGGCATTTGCTGCAGGGGCAGAGCGGAAGGCTATTTCAAAGCAAACCATTTCCAAATGGGTAGGCCATTCCATTCATTTCTGCTACAAACACCATGGAAAACCTATCCCACAGGGGATCAGGCCCCACTCTACCAGGGCTGCATCTACCTCTACAGCCTTTCTCAGAGGTGTCCCTACCAGGGACATCCTAGAAGCTGCTACCTGGAGTTCTGTACATACTTTCACCAAGCATTACCATCTGCCAAGTTTCTCTAAATCTAGAGCTGGCTTGGCCACTGCAGTCTTGCAGGGCCTTTTAGCTGGTCCTAAATCTGTTTAAATTCCCCCTCCCATCCTTAGCTTTGGGAATCTACCCAAACGTGATAACTGCAACAGTGAAACATGAAGAACATAGTACAGTTGTGTACACTTACCATAAATGTAGATGTTCAAGTGTATTCACTGTTGCAGTCCTGGTTACCCTCCCTCCAGCCCCATTCCTCCAGTCCCCTTCTTTTTTTGGATATACATCTACTTTCCTTTGCTATCTTCAAAAGCTTTTTGGTGTATTTGCTTTTTTGTTGGAGGTATAAGCTTGTATATTTATAGATTTAATTGCTTCCTATCAGCCAAAGCCCCATCTCTGGAGGTTTTTAGGGTGGGCCCATCCATATCCTGGGTGGTTCCCCCCCTGGATAACCGTCATTGATTTGGTGTCTTGGAACGCCTGTAGAGAGCCCGATAGAGTGGAACTAATCCCCAAGAAGCCTGATAAAATTCTGGCCCCTCCCAGGGATCTTCAACATTGGAGTAAGGGTCCTGGAATGAAGCTACTGTGGTGCTGACAGCCACTAAAAAGGACATCTTGGAAGATAGTTTTTCAGTCCACCCCCCCCCCAATGTGGAATCTAGGGCGTTGGACCAGTTGGGGAAGCGCTTCTATCCATCAGCCAAGTTTGCACTGAGGGTGTTAAATTACCTTGCCCATTTGAGACCTCAAGACATGGAGTCTGAGGTGTCAAGACACAACAGACTGCAGTCTCAGAAACCTGTGGAGACTCAGTTGTCCACATTGCAATCTGTTGCTAACGTGTCCATGTGTCTGATTTGTATGGCACGGCCCTGACTGCTGGTGCTGACATTGCCATGTATCTCACCACTCCTGGATGAGACTGTGTAACTTTCTGTACTGTTTCAAGGCATCCTTTGTTAATGGCCTGTATGACGGTGCCTCACTCTTCGGGCTTAAAGTTACACACCTTGACTTGGAGTGAGCAGCATGGAAAGTTGCTGTCTGTCATCACAGTGCATTTTGCTACCCCCCAATGGACCTTCTGCAGGAATCAGAAGTGGAGAAATTCCTCTCCTTTAGAAAAGTGCAGCAGCATTTTCAAGATCCTCCTGTAGAAGGCTCCCCATAGCAGGAGAGTAGCTGGAAAGGGCACCACCTGCACAGCAGAGATGGTCAGCAGAATCAGGGTTTCCATGAAGTTTTCTTTGGGGGGCCCTTCAGCACCCCTGATGGGTTTCCCAACTGTCTGACTCTGGAGGTACTCGGGGGGGGGGGGTCATTTGGCTCTGCACCCAGAAGCTTGGGTGTTACAAGTCATATACAGAGGCTACACAATTCCATTTTATTTCTCCGAAAACAGAATACTAAATATTTTCCAGATGTGCAGCCCCATCAGTGAAGGTATGTAGCTGTTGAAATCAAAAAGCTGTTAGAAAATAGAGTCATCTAGGAGGTCATACCAAACCAACGGGCATCTGGGGTCTGTTCCAGATTCTTTTTTTTTTTTTTTTAGCACATTTATTGAATTATCACTTGTGACATAGGCAAATTTACATTTATATAAAATTAATCAAACTATATTAACAGGTTCACATTTACAAACATTATACTTAACGTATATTGCTGTATATCTGTTGCTGTATAACCTAAGTAACATTGCATGTTATTCAATTCCTGCCCTTTTTTAAATAATCTCGAACCTGCAGTCCAAATAAATTCTTAGCATCTTCCTATTCTGTCATCTTTCCCGCTCTAGTTATTTGTTCCTAGTACCTTGGTTCCTTTGCCAGTTTTCTCCAGTAAATTCTGACTTTGTCTTGCCTATTGTCTGTATCCCTACTTGCAGCCATGCCTATTGGCAGACTCTCCTATCTCCATTCCCGTGTTTGCTTAGGTCTTAGGATACTTTCTGCTACTTTATGGATATAATATTTTGTGTGATTATTGTTCTCCTTAAAGGCATGCATCGAAAATCCCAGTCTTTTCTTGAAATCTCTCCCTATTTCATCATCATCCCTTTCCACTTTGAATTACAGTTTTCTGCTTGTGCTATGCGTGTAGGAATCTTAACTGTGTAGGTCTGAAATATCCTTTCAAATCAGGTAATCCCAATCAGCCCTGTTGTAATGGTAGAAGCAACTTATCCCACTTGACTCTTGCTGTCTTCCCCTCTCAGATAAAGTCCTTCAGCACTTTATTAATTGCTATCCACAACTTCCCTGGTTGATAAAAATATTCCTGACCTGTGTATAAGACTAAAGGGACTTAAAAAGATTTTAACTGCTCGTATCTTACTATCATATAGCAAAGCTTCCCTTTTCTCAGTTTTTGTATTATCTATTGTTTAGTCTCTTCCCACATATCATTAACTGCCACACCAGAATCATTTTAATCCATACTCCTAAGTACTTCCTTTTATCATGTCCCATAAATATGGATATTGCTGAACCAATTCATTTGTGGGTACATAATTTACCACTATTGCCTTTGTTTTAGCTTCAATAATTTGTATCCCAAAAAGATTTGAAACTGTCTCAAAATGTTTCACAACACTGTGGTGTCTCCTCATGGTGTTGTCAGGTATAAGGTAATATCATCTGCAAACAGAGCTAGCTTTTCTTGACTACCATAGCAGTTATATCCTTGAATTTCTGAGTCCCTTATTTATTTATTTATTTGCCAATGGTTCTAACTATAATGTAATAAAGGGAAAAGAAGACACCCCTGCCTGGTTCCTCTGCTCAAGATGAAATTATCAGAGAGGACCCCACCCACTTTAATTTTTGCCTGCGGTGCCCTATATATCCCTCCTAATCAACCTTATAATTTTTTTAGGAAATACAAATGCTTCCATTGCCTTGCTCATAAAGTCCCAGCTTACTTTGTCAAATGCTTTCTGTGCATCAAAAACCCACCAACAGCAGTAGTATTTCTTATAGTCTGCTTCCTCGTAGATCAGCAGTGTTCTGATAATGTTGTCAAATGTTTGCCTCCACAAAACCACATTGATCCATAGCTATCAATTTTTGCATTATTTTGCCATTCATTTAGGCATTATAGAGACGAACACTTTATAATCTTGGTTTAGTATAGAAATTGGCCTGTATGAAGCTGGATCTTCTCACTCTGTAGGTATTTCAGCTACCACTGCTTTCTTCCAGGATGTTGGTACTTTTCCTTTTAAACTACTGTTAAACAAAACCTTCTGGATCTTAATCATTTTTCCCTCCTAGCCTTCAGACTTCCACAGGAATACCATCTATTCCTGGGGACTTTCCTATATCTCATCTACTTTTATCCTAACTGTTAATAGTGGAGTCTCATCTACCTCTAAGCTTGGCATATTTAATTTTTCGATAAACTTCCATTTCTATCTTTTCTTGATTTCTGTATTTCTTTGCCTTATACAGACGTTCATAGTTTCCAAAATATTTCCAATACCCGTACAGGATATTTTGTTACCTTCCTTGTTATAGGCTTCCTAAGCTTGCTGACAGCTCTCTCTCTACTTTGTTGCCCAACTTGTGCTAAAAGTTTTTGTGCTCTAAAATTATCAAAAATCAGTTCCTTAATAGCAGTCTTTTTAAACTTGTGCATATCTATTTTCTGCTTAGCATTTTGCAGTTGATCGTGTTCTTGTTGTGTGTGATTCCCCCTATTCTGCAGTACTTTAACATATATCAGTCCCTCTACATAATTCTTGTTACTACTTAACCGTAGCTCCCTTTCTTTTATTTCTGTCCTATTTTTAAAATCCATCTTAATTTTATCCCACTATCTAGCTATATTTTCAGAAGATATTTCCACTCTCGAATAGCTCCAAAATAATCTCCACTACCCATTCCTTAAATTCTTCTCTTTTCAACAGATAGGTGGGAAAGCGCATGTGTCTATTTTTATTTCTTTACCAAGTTTTTGTTTTAGTTATTATTGGCGCATCATCTGAAATAGTTATTGGGTGCTTCTTAGGATCTTCAATTAAATGCATATATTTCTGTGAAATGTAAATTCTGTCTAATCTATCCCAGTTTTTATATCTTGGAGAATAATGTGTAAATTCACTCCAAACTCCTATTATTGAATTCACATCTTCCATGCCAAATATTTTCATACATTTCTTCAAAAGTCTACCCTCCTTTGTTATACTTTCCCTTCTGCCCCCCCCCCCCCGACGTATCATCTCTGCTGCAAATCAAATTCCATTCCCCAGCTATAGGCAATATTCCGTATTGAAAACTGATTTTTCTTCTCCCAGAATTTTCTTAAGCTCCATTATAGCAGTTTTAGGTGGAATATAAATACATGCCAGTGTAATCCTCCTCCCTTGCCAGTAGCCCCTTAACACTACAAATCTGCATTGTGATCTTTTTTATTCTCATCTATCACTATTGGAGCTCTTCTTGCAATTAATAGAAGTATTCCTGTTTTCCTTTGTCCCAGGTATTTCGCTGAATAACCACCCCGAAATTCTGTATCAAATTCACATGTTCAATTCTTTCCAAGTGTCTCCTGTAACATAGCTATTTGCACTCTGCATTTTTAATATAGTTCACTACTCTTTCATTTTTGCATTTATCTGAGAGACCATTCAGATTTAAAAACATTGCAGAAAGCATCATTGTATTAAAAAGTTATTCCCACCTTTTGTGTACAATATTTTTTTGTCAAATATCCAGTTCCAGCTTTTGTGTTACATGCATGCACTGTTTTGGCAGGTTTAACTTTTATAAAGTTGTTTCTTGTCATATCCATTTGAGCCTATGTCACATCTTAGTGTTGAAAGCCCTCAAACAAAATAACCTTCAATACCCCCCAAAGCCTATTAACTTAATACTAACACACACAACTATCTGCATCTACAAGTATTGGAGTTTTTCCCTCCTGATAGGAACAAATATCCCATACTGACAGTCAAACTCACAAACTTGAGTTAACCTAAAAGAAGGGTTATCCAGACTAAGAAGCATGGTGCAGCCTGGGCTTCTACGAAGTGCTAACTGGTTTTGTCTTATCTTTGTAGCGCTCTCAGCTAGGAAAACCATTGAATGCTTTCAGAAAACATAATCTTCTAGCCAGTTTCTCTTTGCTCCCCTCAGCCAATCACTCTCCAGTAGAATGTAACCAGTTTCTCTTTATCAGATTGCCTCCATGGAGACATTAAGAACCAGACAGTCAATTTCTCAAATTGTTTCCATGGTGACACAAAGACAAAATACAGAATTGCTACTAAGCTTACATTCATTTGCTAGAAAAATTCATAATATTCAATATTCTTTTTCATTTACTTGCTTTCTCTTAAAATGTGTTACTGAATCAGTCTAAGATCCATAATTGGGCATTCCCCCATGAAAGAATGAGAGAAAGCACATTATTTTTTCTTTTTCATGCTTTTTAACCAGGCTTTTTATTTTTTATACATTGCACTGTGTCTACATTTCTTAAAACTGAACAAGAAGAAAGAAGGGAGAGAAAAAAGAACAGCAGCACCTGTTTACATTCCCCATTGCACTTAAAAATAACTGAGAAAGCTGTACTTTATAGCATGCAAAGAAAACCATATACCACAAAAATAGTACTGTTAAGAAAAATAATTTGTTTAGTTAGTTAACTTTCTCCCCACTTTCCCTCCCCAAAGCATTTTTCCGAACATAATGACATGAAATAGGGTATATGCTTTAGAGTCCCCCACAAGTCCATCATATTCTGAAAAGTCCAATATTTCCTGATTTCCTTATTCTGTCATATTTCACAAATATAATTATTGCGTTGTAATCCCACATTAAATTACTAGTTTTATTACTGATCATCTCCATCTCCCAAAATAAGGGTAAGAATTTGGCTAGGCTTGTAAGGGCCCTAGGGCCATTAGCCTAGTAACTTCCTATGATCTTGTCTCTGATTCATTTCCATCCATGTTGTCTCCTTCCATCTGGTTCAGCCATTCCGCCCACCCTCCCTCCTACTGTATTTTTTTCTTTCAATCCTTTGGTCAACCAGGTTGTGGAGCTTTTATTTCTGTCCCCCTGTTTCTGTCCTTGGTGTCAGGTTTTTGAGATGGGAGTGTTACGGTTTCTTGGAGGAGGGCAAACTTGATCTGAGGTTAGTTGGTCAACATTCGACATTATATGTAGAGGAGGCAGGGGTTGTATAGCTTAAGTCTTTTGGATATGGCCAATCACGGATCTATGTGGGATTTGATTACCCACAATTTGAATCAGATGAAGAGGGACCATCATGGACCTATTGTTATAGTAAATGGATAACTTTCATTTGAAGAATCTTTAGATAGGCTAAAATAAGCGAGTAGCATTGGACCAAACAGTGTAACACGTTGCATTCTGGTTAATTTCAAGAGTTTCATTGTACCTTGTTTTACCATCTATATTTAATAAACTATTGTCTAATGTTTTTTGTTCTACCAGCATGGAAACTAGCTAATGTTATCCCCATTCACAAAGATATTGCTATTGACACAGTAAAAAAATCAAAGCCTGTTACCTCAATGCTCTTAAGTAAATCTTTTTGAGAGATGTATTCTTTCCTTTCTGGAATCTAATGGCAACGTTGATCCATCATGTGATCTAATTCATCATAGATTTATTAGAAACGCATCTACATTCACTAACTTGGTTGACATTTATGAAACATTTAGTATCACATTGGACCAGGGGTAACATGGTTTTACAACTGGAATCAAGGAGTACAAATGTCAAGATATAATTCAGACTAGATTAGAACTTCCAGCGTACCCCAGCATCCTGTTTTAGGACTCTCATTGTATAATTTGTTTTTCTTGTGTCTGCCATCTTGCAAGCAGTATTGGATCTCTTAAATTTTTAAATACTATTAAAATATTAGTTCCTCTGTCCAGTATTAAAGAGGAAGCAAATGTTAATAACTACCGCAATGATTTAACTTGTCAGTTCAACAGTTCTGGTCTAAACATTAACCAGGATAAAAACAGGATTATGCCATTTGGCAAAAGCAATCCTTTGTTAGTATCAAATTGGGTGGTTTTGAATTATCCCAATTTACAGAATACAAGGACTTTGTTAAGATCACAAATAACTTCAGTTCCATTGCAAATGTCCAACATGTGAAAAGCAAAGCAATGAACATTTCTGGATTAATATTTAAAAAAAATAAATTCTCATCCCATAGCTCCATGGTATTGATTAAATGTTGTTTGTCTGTGTGTGACCCATTTTGGAATATAGCTCACTGATTTGTACTTGTTCATAGAGTGATGTACTCACCAGAAAGTGTTCAGAGGAAATGTACAAAACTAATAAAGATTTTCTCATTGTTTCAGTTGAATTGAACAAGCTTTTTTTCAATAAGTTACAGGAAACTGTGTGGGAAATTATGCTTAGCTTGTAAAGATGTTCATAATGAAGAACAATGGATGTTATTGAATATTGATGCTTTACATAGTAATCACAAGAACAAAGGCACAGGCTTTACATACTTGATAAATCTTAGCTAGATTCAAATTTATTACACAATTCATGATGATGTATTGGAGTAAATTGCCCCTAGAGATTAGAAGTAATTCACTTAATATATTCTGAAAGTTTTTAATGTGTGAGTTTTTAATGTGTGGATAGGAAATCTACCTTATGCTAACCATGGAGAAACTGTTAAGATTGGCCGATACTTTCAAATCTAAAACTGTAAAATAGCTAGTAGAACACACACACACGCGCACACACGCGCACACACACACACACACACACACACACACACACACACACACACACACACACGCACACACTGGGACAGACAAAGAAATGAGGACGTCAGAGCAGAAGCCAAAGTAATGTAAGTCAGAGTACAGATTATAGTGGTTTGGCCTTATGTGCAGGAATGCAGATAATGATCTGGTGAAAAAGATTTGAGAAAGACAGGAAGAAGGCAAGAGAAAAAGGAGTCCAAGAAAGAGGTGGATTGCATGAGTTAAGATCTTTGACAGTCACGCATTATGGTGAAAGAAAGTAGAAGGGTGGCAATGAATTGAGAGGGATGGCAACAGTTAATGCAGCACTACTGCCCCTTATAGAAAATGGGTATAAAAGTATAGAGAAATTCAGACTATACAAAGGACTCGGTATGTGTTAAAAAGTAACGAGTTGAGTTTCAAGAGACTTTCGCATGAAGAAAGTGTGAAGTCTATTTTATTTCATTGTTGCAGGAATAACCGTATGGGTTTTCCTTGCCGTGGTAGCCCTTGGCCATCCCAAGTACCAGAGATTTAACTCCCATCTCCTGGGTTGGTGGATGCCCAGCAACTGAAGTAAGGATATCTGCATATAAAGGTCTTCGGACAGCCCCTTGCCAAAGCATCCACATCTTGGACTGTGTTGGTCAGTTAGAAGACCAGAGTGCTTCTTAAAGCTAAGAAGCCCCTTTGGGGAAAACTTCATTTTCTCTGTAGAGTTTGTGTACTTAGATGAGTTGTAGGGCTAATATCTAATCTTAATTGTCAAAAGCATTGTGCCCATTTCAGTAAGTGCACTATTCATCATAGGGCTGTCCCCTGCTCAGTTCCTAGAAGAAAAAGGGTGTCAGAGATCTTAACATATTATGGTGTCTGCCAGTCCTTCTCTCAACCTCTCTCAAAAATGTAGGGAGAAGAGTTTGAAACTTCAGAATGTGGTAGACTGTACAGCTTTGCCATCGGCTAGTCCACCGAGGAATATGATTGTTGAAGTACAGGAGATACCTTTGCATTCCCTTCTGAGTACCAAGGAAGCGTTAGAGACTGCGTTGAGTGCCCTTCAAATTCTGACCCCTTTATATCCACACAAGTTGAAGGACAGGGTTTGTTGGGTGGTAGACCATTTTGCAGGTCACAGCTTCTGACTCCCATGTATGGCTTTCAGGCAGAGAGGGCAGAATCCCAAGAACCTCCGAGAGGTCATCAGTTGACTGTGCAGGCTGCACCCTGAATCTAGTCCAAGTAATTTAGATGTCACACGTATAACAAAGCCTAAGGCCAAACCTACAATATCCTTTCTGCCATGCCTCAGCCTGGGCTTTCAGGCTTATGACCCCCGCAGGCCTACCACAGCAGGATCTACTTAGAGTGGCTGAGGATTTGCTTCACATTTTAGCTTCCAGACAGCACTGTTCTACCAGACTTCTTACCACTACAAAATCTGTTTTTTGGAATAGAAAGGGGGACCCCCCCCCATGAATCCTCTGATTCTTACGCTTCAGATGAGGATGACTTGACTTACGTAGACCAAATGTCCACAAGCTCATATAATGCTTCTGACTCTGAGGGCATCTTAACCTCAGCTTCAACACCTGAGAACTTCACTTTTGGGGAAACGCTCCATAAAATGTGGAAATAATTCCATTGTGAAGCTCAGGATTACCCTCAGAGAATTTTTTTAAAGCTTCTTCAGCATAAACATTTGGCTATTCCTTCAGTGCTGGAAGTTGTAGATGATGATATTCTACACTCATCCCTGCAGCCTGACTCCCTGCCACCTGCTCCTAGAAAGCCAGACCATTTCTATATTTATTATATTTATTTATTGACATTTGTTGACCGGGAAAGTCCACTGGGTCAGGAACCCATTTTCAGTGGAGGCCCGGGAGAAAAGCTCCACAGTTAGAAAATATTTTACAGTTATTAATATACAAGAAAACCAGTACAGAAACAGTACAGAGATTGAAGATATGCAAATGGGTACTTACATATAAACATTCTATCACTGAAATATAATGACATACTTTCAGTTCACATGAGAGTAATCATGACCCTTAGTATAATTTATACATATCATAGGTAGGAAAAAATAATGATTCAGAGGAGTGCGTCGTACTGCTTGAAGAAAAGGTATCAGAGAGGGTTGAGTAATTTATGATGTTCTTTGTGTTTCACTGTTGCAGTCATCACACATGGGTTATCTGCCTGCAGGTAGCCGTCAGTCAGCCCGAATACCAGAGTCTTGGGATTTCTGCATCAGATGCTGTCACCTCTTCCATGACATCAGGTCATCAGGGGTTTAAAACATGCAGCCGACGCCATTACATCAGCTTTTCTTGCCGTGCGGGAGCCCGAAGCAGAAGCAGTTCACAAGTGCCGGTCGGCCGCTACCTGAAATTTGTTTTTTGAGTTTCAGACCTGAAGTCTTTAAAAGCGAAGTACCTCATTAGGGATCCTTTTTTCTTGATCTAACCGATGTCAGAAACAGTTAACAATTGCCTTGCCTGTGGAAAGCAAATGCCTCACAGAGATTTTCATTCTTACTGCGTTACCTGTTAAGGCCCAGACCACGACGTTCCTCACTGTCGGTTTTGTGCCTTATTCCACGCCCAAACTATTCATTGTCGGGCTATCTTTGTCGCTAAATTCTTTCGCTCTCATTCTCCGTATTCCGAAATGGCTTCGTTAAGCCTTCTGACTACCGATCTTCTGAGAAAACATAAGGGTAAAGACAGAGACAGACCGCATAAGTCCAAAACTGCCGATGACGTTTCGTTAAGCTAGTCGCCAGTCTGCTGGTACTTAATGAGGCACTTTCGCAGCCCCTGATACCCGCTTCTACAGATTCACAGGCCTCTACTGAGAATCATTCGGAGTCCGGTATGTCGCAAGATGCTTCTTCGACTATGGGACCTGTGGATGTCTCTGCCTTGGATGGGTACGGAGCCGCTGTTCAGGCACTGGCTTCTGAGTGTGTGTTTAGGCCTTCAGATGTTTGTATTAAACAGACTACTTTATTTTTGCCTAAAACTACCGAATTTCTCAGGCCCAGAGTTCAAACTACACCTACGAAACCGATGACCAAAGCACATTCTCAAGCTCCCATTCCTCAGAAACAAATGCTTAGAATGGTTGAAGGCCTTATTACTTTAATTAGGGGAAGCCAGCCTTCCCCCTCTGAAAGACAAAGAATTGATTTTCCTTCTGATTCCACAGACCATGATTCTGATGACTCTGACCCCTCTGATTACCAGGACATGCCCTTATCCACCTATGAGGATTCAGATGCAGAGGATTCCATTCCCTCTGCCTCCCCTCCAGAGGACTTTTCTTTCGGTGAAACCTTGCATAGCCTAAGAAAGCATTTTTGCTGGGAATGCCAGGACTACCCTCAGTCAAAAAAGAGGCTCAGGAAATTTTTAGGCTTGCCTCAGCACAGGCCTAAAGCTGTACCCCCCTGTCCTGGGTATTGTAGATGTCTTTTTGGAATCAAGTCATACTCCTGATACTTTACCTCCAGCCCCTGGAAAGCCTGACAGGTACTACAGAGTACCTGACTCTCACAAATTTCTCTTTAAAAATCCTACTGTGGATCCAGAGACCTTTTCCCAGGGACCTAAAGGTATTAAGGCTACTACAGTCAAAAACCCTACTCCTTCGGACAGGAATTCTAGGGCTTTAGACAGATGGGGTAAGAAGGTATATACATCTGCAACTCTTGCCATCAGGGCTTTAAATTGCCAGTTTCACATGTTGAAGTACCAGCAGCATATTATGGAACTAATTAAACAAAAAATGCTGTTGATTCCTGATTGTGCAGAAAATAAAGATTTACAAGAGTTAATGCATTTTGCAAACCAAGTTGGTAAACATACTGCAGTGTGGATGTTCATCGTGTTTCACTGTTGCAGTCATTACAATTGGGTTATCCTGCTGGCAGGCTACCCGCAGTCGGCCTGAATTCCAAAGTCCTGGTCCAGCGTCGGTTGCTGTCGCCTCCTCCCTGATGTCAGTGCGCCAGGGGTATAAAAGATGCAGCCGACACCATTTTCTTCAGTCTTTCTTGCCGTGCAGTGCCCAAAGCAAAAGCAGTTTGCAAGTGCCGGTCAGCCGACTCCTGAGATATTCAAGTTTGAATTTCAGATCCAAAGTCTTCATTAAAGCTAAGTTCCCTGTTGGGGAAACTTTTTTCTTGCTCCAGACCGATGTCAGAAAAAGTTAGTAATTGTATTTCTTGTGGGAAGCAAATACCTCATAAGGATTTTCATTCTTACTGTATTCCTTGCCTAGGCCCTGACCACGACGTTGCTAGTTGTCGGTTTTGTGCTAGATTCAACCAACGCACTATTAAGCGTCGGTACAATTTTGCATTTCATTATTTTGGCAGAAGATTTAACTATATAATGCCGTTGGAACAGCCGACTACTGAAATTTATAAAAAGCGCAAAGAAAAGGACAGGCATCCGAGGTCCAAAACAGACGAGGCTTCAGCTAGGCCAGTCGCCGGTTCTCAGTGAGGTGCTTTTGCAGCCCCTGACGCCCACTACCTCAGAGCCACAGGCCGCTTTCGACTCACACGTGGAGCCGGCTAGGCTGCTGGAAACTCAAGGTATTGGACCCTTGGAAACTATTCCCTCAGATGGGTCTGGAGCCGCTGAGCAGGCATCTGCTTCTGAGGGTGTTTTCAGGCCTACACATTTGTATGTAAAAACAGCTTCAGCTTCAAAGGCAAAGACTAAAGCACCTCTAAAGACAAAGAAACAAGTACAACATTCACCAGGACAGGCCTCCATGCCTAAAAAACAGATGCTCAAAATGGTCGAAGACCTAATTACTTTGATCAGGGGCTCCCATCCCCCTCCTGATAAGAGACCTAGGCAAGAGACAGAATTTGAATCTCCAGATCGTTTCCATTTCCTCTGATTCCTCTTCTGAACAGGGATACTCTCTTCCTCCTTACGAGGATTCTGATGCTGAAGAATCTATCCCTTCAGTCTTTCCTTTTGAAGATTATTCCTTTGGGGAGACCCTGCATACTATAAGGGAGCATTTTCATTGGGAAAGCCAAGATTACTCAGAATCTAAGAAAAGGCTCAGAGATTTTCTTTTACTACCACAGCACATCCATTCCTCCTGCTTTAGACATTGTAGATGATGTATTTATAGAGTCCAGTCTCACTCCTGACTCTCTACCACCAGCTCCTGTAAAGCCAGACAGATACTACAGGGTTCCTGATTCACATAAATTTCTTTATAGAAACCCTACTGCTGACCCAGAAACTATTTATCAGGGTGTCAAAGGGTCAAGGCGTCCACTGCAAAAAACCCTATTCCCTCTGATAGGGATTCAAGGGCCCTGGACAGATGGGGGTTTACACTTCTGCTACTTTGGCTGTAAGGGCCTTAAATTGTCAGTTTCATGTGCTTAAATATCAACAATATCTAATGTCACTACTAAAACAAAAAATGTTGACAAATTCTGAATGTGCAGTAAACAAAGAAATGCAGGATTTTTTGCATGCAGCTGAACAAGTGGGAAAGCGTACTTTGCAATGTGGTTTTGATTCTCTGGAGGCCTCCTGCAGGGCCGCTGTTACGGGTTCTGTCATTAGGAGGCATGCTTGGTTAAAGGAACAGAATCTGCCTGATCATGTTAAAGCAAAATTATTAGATGCTCCATTACAGCATGATACCTTGTTTGGTGTTAAAGCAGAAGAGGTGTTGAAGAAATTGGAGGACAAAGCTAAATCTATGCAAACAGTCAAGGATTTCTTACAGGTACAACCTCTCAGATTTAGCAGGAACTGGCCTGCAAAGAAATGGTCTTTTCCAGCGTCAGACAGGCCACAAAGAGGCAGATACAGATGGCCCAGAGGCAGATCCCAGCCCCAGGGCTCATACAGGTCTAAACAATGGGGTGCTTCTACCTCCAAAAGTGGAGAAGATAAATCACAGCCATACAGGAAACAGTCTCAATGACTTTCCCCTGCCAGCACCAAGCAGTTATCTTCTGGCAGCTCCTTTGGGGGAAAAACTAGCACTTTTTTCACAAAATTGGCACATGATCACCCAGGACAAATGAGTCTTAAATATCGTATCTCAAGGCTACAGGTTCCACTTTCACACCCTGCCAAGGCCAAACGATATGCCAGACCTGCCACTCAATCAATGGGCAGAGGCACAAAAACAAGTTTCATCCCTCATGGACATGAGAGCCATTCAACAAGTACCACAGCAAGAGCAGGGACTAGGATTTTACTCAAGGCTATTCTTGGTACCCAGAAAGGACAAAGTCTGGAGACCAATACTGGACCTGTCTATCCTAAACACATTCCTGGATATTCCAAAATTCAAAATGTTAACTCTGCAGCAGCTTCTGCCATGCTGGGCAAGAAGGCTTGGCTTGTGACTTTAGACCTAAAAGAGGCATACCTGCATGTCCCAATCAGACAATCATGCAGAAAATACCTCAGATTTATAGCTGGCTCAATGCACTATCAATTCTCTACACTGCCCTTTGGCTTATCTACTGCGCCCAGGCTCTTCACAAAATGCCTGCCACCAGTGATTGCATTTTGCAGACAGAGGAATACAAATATATCCTTACTTGGACAACTGCCTTATTCAAGCAGAAAACAAGGACACACTACTACAGCATCTGGCATTTGTAAAAAGGTTACTAACAGGTCTAGGGTGCACAGTAAACGAAAAGAAATCAAAATCCGTAACCTATCAAGAGATAATATTCCTGGGTACAAGGTTAAATACAACTGCCCAGATGGCTTATCTCATGCCAGACAAAAACAGACAACTGACTACTTATTTCAAAATGTTGGCAACAAAGACCCAGTTATCTGCAAGAAAAATTTTGCAGGCTTTGGGCTTCATGGCATCCTGCATTCTGCTAATTCCATATGCAAGACTGCATACGAGGAAACTTCAATTGTATCTAAAAAGTGTTTGGACTCAACATTGCCACAGCCTGGAAACAATAATTACCCTCATTCCCTGCCTGCAACAGGAGTTTTGATGGTGAGCAAAAGCCTGTCACCTCAACACGGGACAGCCATTCACCATACCCACAGCCAGGCAGACATTGACAACAGATGCATCAGATTATGCCTGGGGGGCCCATATGGCAGGAAGATGTATTCAGGGCACATGGTCCACAAGTCAAATGCATCTACATATCAATCAAAAAGAGATGCTAGCTGTTCAGAATGCCCTGACAGCCTTCAAGGATCTACTTCATCCAGGACAACTACTGATAAAGATGGACAATACTACAGTCATGTGATACAAAAACAAGCAGGGGGCACACATTCCTACCTCCTCTGCAGACTAGCCATGAACTTGTGGGACACAGCATTGACTTAACCAAGTACATCTGCAAGCACAATTCTTGCCAGGAAGGATAAATACTCTGGCAGACGTACTAAGCAGAAACCTAATGGATCCCCACAACTGGAAATTGGATCCACAAGTCTTCAGCATGATAACAAAGAACTGGGGATGCCCAGACATAGACCTCTTTGCCTCCCCTTACAACTGCCAACTACAGAGATTCTGCACAAGGACTTATCACAAGCAAGCATGGAAAGTGAATGCTCTATCTTTCAGCTGGAAAAGCCTAACAGTATATGCCTTTCCTCCTCTGCCTCTCCTCCCCAAGGTACTCCTCATGGTCAGACAAGAGAAGCCAAAAATGATACTGATTGCCTCAGACTGGTCCCACCAGCACTGGTACCCAATCCTAAAGAGCTTGTCTCAATGCCCAACTTGGACATTACCACAAATTCCTCACTTATTGACCCAACAAAACAGTCAGATACTGTACAGCCAACTCAGGACCTTAAACCTGGCAGCATGGCGGATAATGTAGCCATACAAGACACACCTCTCTCTAAAGCAGTGATGGATATTATTTTGGAGGCCAGGAGGCCTAGCACCAGAAAATCTTATGCAGAAAAATGGAAGCGATTTTGTGCTTGGAACCAGGCACAAGGTATTGACACGATTGTTCCAAATATGCCTCAGATTTTGCAGTGCTTAACTGAAATGCTCGATAAAGGCCTTTCCTTTTCATCAATTAAAATTCATGCCTCTTCATTTCAGCTCATTACAATATAGAACGACCTATTTTTTCGCATCCATTACTAAGGCAGTACCTCAGAGGGGCCAAAAATATAAGACCTCCAAAGAGAGCACCAGTACCTGCATGGGACCTCAACTATGTCTTGGAAAAACTCACACTGCCTCCGTTTGAGCCAACCTCTGAAGCTGATATAAAATTCTTATCCTGGAAATCAGCTCTGCTCCTAGCAATAACCTCCGCTAGACGAGTCTCAGAGTTACAGGCACTCATGGCTGTGGAACCTTTTATCATTTTCTATCATGACAGGGTTTCTCTGAGGACAAACCCTACATTTATATCTAAGGTAGTGTCCAGTGTGGCCCTTAACCAAACAATTCATTTGCCTACCTTTTACCCAAACCCACAGAATAAGGGTGAGAGACTTCTGCATTCTTTGGATATTCACTGGCAGCTATGCTTCTACTTGGACAGAACCAAAGCTTTCAGAAAGACTGAACAACTTCTAGTGGCATATGCTGCAGGATCACAAGGAAAGCCGATCTCAAAACAGACTAATTCAAAGTGGATAGGCCACTGCATTCATTTCTGCTATTCACAGCATGGCAAATCAGTGCCTAAGGGCATTAGGCCACATTCAACCAGAGCAGCAGCCACTTCAGCAGCCTTCCTCAGAGGCGTACCAATCAAAGACATTTTAGAGGTTGCAACTTGGAGTTCAGTGCATACTTTTAGAAAGCACTATCACTTACCTCTCTACTCTAAATCCAGGGCAGGCTTTGCCACTGCAGTTCTGCAGGGCCTGATAGCCTCTCCTAATCCTGTTTAGCACCAGCCTCCCAACCTTAGCTTTGGGATTCAACCCAATTGTAATGACTGTAACAGTGAAACACGATGAACATAGTACAGTTGTGTACCTACCATAAATGTAGATGTTCGAGTGTATTCACTGTTGCAGTCCAGGTTACCCTCCCACCATCACCTTTTCCTTGCTGGGACTTATCTGTACTTATCTATTATATACAACCTATGTGGTGCATTTGCTTGTAGATGAAGGAAAAGTTGTTTTTTCTGTATGCATGCTTATTGGCATAATTTAGCCTACCATTTTAGGGGCACCTGACATCTGGGACAAGAAAAAATGAAGAAAATGGCGTCAGCTGCATCTTTTATACCCCTGGTGCACTGACGTCAGGAAGGAGGTGACAGCAACCGACGGTGGACCTGGACTTTGGAACTTGGGCCGACTGCGGGTAGCCTGCCAGCAGGATAACCCAACTGTAATGACTGCAACAGTGAATACACTCGAACATCTACATTTATGGTAGGTACACAACTGTACTTTTCAGCCCTCATGGACATGAGGGCCATTCAGCGAGTGCCACAGCAAGAGCAGGGACAAGGATTTTACTCAAGACTCTTCTTGGTGCCCAAAAAGGACAATGCATGGAGACCAACACTGGCTCTGTCTATTCTAAACTAATTTCTGGATATTCCGAAATTCAAAATGTTGACTTTGCAGCAGCTTCTTCCCATGCTGGGCAAGAAGGCATGGCTTGTGACTTTAGACCTAAAACAGGCATACCTGCATGTCTCAATTAGACATTCATGCAGAAGATACCTCAGATTTATAGCTGACTCAATGCACTACCAATTCTCTGCACTGCCCTTTGGCTTATCTACTGCACCTAGGGTCTTCACAAAATGCCTGGCACCAGTAATTGCATTTTGCAGACAAAGAGGAATACAAATTTGTCCTTACTTGGACGATTGCCTTATTCAAGCAGAGAACAAAGACATTCTACTACAGCATCTGGCGTTTGTAAAAAGATTACTAAAATGCCTTGGGTACACAGTAAACGAAAAGAAATCAAAACTAGTACCCTCACAAGAGATAATATTCCTGGGTGCAAGCTTAAATACAACTGCCCACATGGCTTATCTCACGCCAGACAAACAAAGACAACTGACTACTTATTTCAAAATGTTGGCAACAAAGACCCAGTTATCTGCAAGAAAAATTCTGCAGGCTTTGGGCTTCATGGCATTCTGCTAATTCCATATGCAAGACTGCATATGAGGAAACTACAATGGTATCTAAAAAGTGTTTGGACTCAACATTGCCACAGCCTGGAAACAATAAATGTTAAGTTGTCTATCTCGCCTTCATTCTTGCTGGATGGGTTCGGAGCCGACCTCGGCTCCGACTCGGCCACTCTAAAGCTCGAGAGTTGGTTCCACCGGCTCGAGGCTCCCCTTATATCCCACAATGCTAGGCGATAGTTACCTCAGATCTCGTTTGCCGCTACAGCTTCGAGGTTGGTTGTTCTACCGGTTCCTGGTGAGTTTAAGCTTTTTCTATTAAAAGTTACTCTGTTTTCCCCTTTTTTAGTTTAATTATTGTCAAATTAGTGTAGTTCATTGAACTTTATCCCCGACCTAATTTTTCCCGTTTTTCTTTAAAAGAACTTTTAGTTCTTCCCTTGGGCCTTGGGCCTTCCCTTCCCTAGGGAGTGTTTGTGTAGTTTAAGCTACTGTTTATTGTACTTTATTGTACTTTATTTTTTAGTATTTTTACTAAAGTAATTTTTTCTGACAGGGTATAACTGGTGTGTTTGAGTGTGTGTTTGTGTTCACCAGTTAGGCTACGTCTAAAGAAGCAAAGGTCTCGATTCAAGAAGTGTGATGCGTGCTGTCAGAAAATGTCTCTGACAGACGCTCACACTTCTTGTGTCTATTGTCTGGGGCCTTTGCACCTGCAGGACTCCTGTGCTGTCTGCCATGGCTTCAGCCCCAGGGTCCTGCAGGAAAGAAAAAACAAGCTCATATTGAGAGGCTTGTTGAAGCCTGAGGATTCCCTGTCTGTCTCAACAGGGAAGCCCTCCAAGGCATCGAGGTCTTCGGCTCCGGCTTCTGAGCCGAGACCTCAGGTTGTTCAACCTTTGCCTTTATCGGCTCTGGCTGGAGCCGATAAGACTCAGTCCACAGTTTCTGTGGCTTCGCTCCGGCGGAGCCGAGGTTATCGAGTACCGTGTCGGCTCCGACAAGATCTTGAGCCGACAACCAGAAAGAGGTCTAGGTCACCTTCTCTTGGCTCCGTTCATTCGGCTCCAGGATCTCCCCTGCTGTCTGAACGGAGCCAAAGGTCTCATTCCTCTAGGTCATTGAGGTTGTCCGATCATGACCTTCAGAGGGTGGTGAGTCGACTACTCAAGTCTGAGGCACTAGCCCAGATGCTTCAGAGCCCGACTCATCAGTCGGTGCCTGTCCCGGTCCATCAACTCCTTCCTCCTTCGACTCTTTTGAGCTCGGAGCCGGGTCGTGTCGGAACCGAGACTGTGGTTACCTCGGAGCCGAGACAATCGTCGTCGGCTCCGTTTTCTTCCATGGAGGAATCTCGGCGCCGGACTTCCCTCGTCGGCTCCGAGGGGGTGAGTGGCATCGGACCCTTGTCCGACCCCCCTCTCCCTCTCGGTGCTTCGGCGCTGGTGAGTTCGGCTCCGACATCGGCCTCGGAGCCATCACTGTCGGTGCCGAGGGGGGTCCTTAGCTCCTCGGAGCGGGGACCTCTGGCTCTGCCTGACAGGGGTGCTTTCGAGGTCATGCGGAGTGTGTTAGAGCCTGGCTCTACTCCACAGTCGGCTCCGTCAGCCCCTCCCTCTATGCTGCCTCAGGGTAAGTCGACTCACTCCCTCATCCCTGACCGCAGAGAGCCAACTCCTCAGGAGCTCCCTTTGGGGATTTCATCCTCTTCCGAGGCCTCTCCTGATTTGGCAGAAGAGCCCCCTCGGAAGAGGAAGTGCAAGAGGAAGCACATTGACTCACCCGAGTCTATCACGTCGGACACAGATCTGGATGATTCTGAGGGTTCCCCCCGTTCCCCTTCTGAAGATGTCTCATTTGCAGACATTCTGGAGATCCTTAAACAGAAGGGAAATTGGCCAGCCCTCAACCCTTCGGAGGACGAATCTGTGTATCTTGAGGCGTTTGGCTCTCGTCCTTCCACCTCCTGGGTGTCCCCCCCCTTCGACCCCCTCATGCAGGTGGTTGCTAAAAAGGCATGGGCGGCTCCTGATTCAGTGGACCCCACTCCCAGGAGACCCTCCAAATTCATCACAGCTCCATCAGACAAGGAATTTTTATCAAAAGGAGTCTCTGTGGATGCTATGGTGGTTGCTGCCGCCACAAAGAAGGAACTGGCTGATCCTTCAGTGCCTGTCCATCCACCTAACAAGGAATCTAGGTCCATGGATAGGTACGGGAAGCGGATGTTCTCCTCAGCGACATTTACTATGCGTTCGCTGAATTACCTGTGCCATTTCACTCGTCTTCAAAGAGACTTGATCAAAGAAGCGAGTGAAATGCTGAAGGACCCTACAGCTGCGGGTTTCAAGAAAATGAACACGCAGCTGGCTATCCTAATTCTATTTCCAACTCCTCCATGCCTCCTCTCTTATGCGGCAGATGGAGCGAGCAGAGCCGCAGGAACAGGGTAGCCTTACGTAGGCACGCCTGGATGCGGCTATGCAATTTTGCGGAACCTTTCAAGGCGTCTTTCACGAACTCCCCTTTGATGGATCATCTCTTTTGGTCCACAAGTGAAAGAAACCCTGACTAGGTGCGAGACTGATGGCAAGACCCTTTCTGCCGTCGGAGTCCGTTTTCTACTCCTTCTAGGCCTTACCCCAAAGGCCAGAAGGGGAAAGATGTGGTTCCGTAAACAATCCCAAGGGACTTCGCCTGACGACAGAGTCGGTTCCGCCAGAGGCAGAGGGGGAACAACAATGGTAGACGCCGCCTAGAGGCAGAGGGGGTCCGCAGAACCAGGGCAATCGAGAAACGTTCTCCGAGAAGCCCTTTCAGCATCCCTGAGGTGTTGCCCGACTGCCCATCTTCGGAGGCAGTCGGGGGAAGATTGTCACTGTACCCAAAAGCCTGGCTATCCTTGACACAAGACAAATGGGTACAGTCCATCATTTCCGAAGGTTATTCTATTCCCTTTCTTCGTTTTCCAAATCAGTCAAAAAAATCCCTTCAGATGTTCCACCCGCTCAAAGGGATCTTGCAGCTTTGGAAATTTCAAAACTGCTTGCAAAAAAAGCTATTCAGCCAGTGCCAGCAGACCAACTAGGATCCGGAATCTACTCAAGGTTCTTTTTAGTTCCAAAGAAAACAGGGGACTGGAGACCAATTTTGGATCTCAGTATCTTGAACAGATCAGTCAAGAAAACAAGATTTCGGATGGTCACGCTGCAATCCATTCTTCCCCTATTGGGAAAAGGGAACTGGATGTGCTCTATAGACCTTCAGGACGCGTACTATCACATAAAATGAACAGGCGCTCCAGAAGATTCCTCCGCTTCAGGCTGGGAACCAGTCATTTTCAATTCAGGGCCCTGCCCTTTGGTCTCACCACTGCCCCGGTGTTTACCAAATGCATGGCAGTGGTAGCTTCTCACCTGAGACGACAAGGATTCCAGGTGTTTCCATATTTGGACGACTGGCTCCTCACAGCTCCCACCAAGCATCTCCTTCTGATGGCCAGAGATTACACTTTTCCGGTCTGTCAAAGACTGGGTATCTCAATAAATTGCGAAAAGTCTGTTTTGTCGCCTTGTCGTACTATTACCTACATAGGCGCAAAATTAGATACTGTAAACATGTCTGCAACACTAACGAACCAAAGGATATCAGACATTCAAAAATTGGTATCACTACTTCTCAACAACAACAGAGCCAAAGCCAGGTTAGTTCTAAAGGTGTTGGGAATCATGGCAGCGCCATACCCTCCTTCCATTGGCCAGATACCACATGCGGATCCTTCAGTGGATGCTCTTTTCTCAATGGTCATACCAGGAACTTCCAATGTCTCACACCATTATGATCGCATAGCGTGCAAAAGCATCTCATGTGGTGGATGTCTTCCCCAGCTCCTGTCGGAAGACCATTTGTTCCACCTCCTCCGGTTGCTACTCTGACAACGGATGCCTCCCTGATCGGGTGGGGGCATTATCAGGGCAGGACAGTCCAGGGCTCATGGCAACCAAACGAATGTCACTTACACATAAATGTTCTGGAGATGAGAGCAGTGCTTTTAGCGTTGCAAGCCCTTCAACACTCTCTTCCCTTGGGAACGATTGCAATCCAGACAGACAATATGTCTGTAGTGTGGTACATCAACAAACAAGGCGGAACCAGATCATACCCCTGTGTCGAGAAGCACTCAGACTGTGGCAATGGGCGATTTCTTCTCAGCGTTTTCTGATAGCAACGCACATCCCGGAAGTCCAATCACATTGCGGACAAGTTGAGCAGAGCTATTCTCATGCCTCACGAGTGGTCTCTGAAAGACTCTGTAGTGAGAGAGATTTTTCTCAAGTGGGGTCAGCCTTGCTGCGATCTTTTGCTACTCCCCAAAACAGCAAGTGCAGAGAATACTTCACTCTATTCCCTTTACCAGGCCAACCCAGCAGGGACGCTAGTCCAAGTTTGGCCCGGGACTTCTGTATGCATTTCCTCCTTTCCCACTGATCTCTCAAGTAATACAGAAAGCTATCGCTCAGAAGGCTTCATTGATCCTCATTGCTCCTTACTGGCCTCGACAAGTGTGGTTCCCCTTTCTGCATCGATTTCTTTTGGAGCGACCGTGGAATCTGGACCTAGTTCCAGATCTTTTGATCCATCAGTCGGGTCAGTTTCATCGCTCCCTCCCCTCTCTGAACCTCACTGCTTGGTTCCTCCACTTCCAACTGTAGCCAGGCTTCCTCAATTATCTCACTCTGTTAGAGATATTTTGATAGCTTCCCATAAATCTTCCACTCGAAAGATTTATTTGAGTAAGTGGAAACGATTTTCATATTGGGCACAAGGAAAGGGCATAGATCCTTTCACCGCTTCCATCCAACTAGTCCTCGATTTTCTTGCTGAACTCTTCCATGCAGGTTCATCTCCATCTACTCTTAAGGTTCAATTGGCAGCTATTTCTAATTTCCATGTGGGTATTTCTGAATCTTTTCTAATGTCGCACAAACTCTGCAAAGCCTTTTGAAAGGAGTTTTTCTTCTCAGACCTCCTGTAAGAAATCCTCCTTCTCCTTGGGACCTAAATTTAGTTCTTGCTTCTTTGATTCTTTCCCCTTTGAACCTGCAGCTTCATGTTCCTTAAAGTTATTATCATGGAAAACTCTCTTTCTGGTGGCTATCACATCAGCTAGAAGAATTTCAGAACTTCAAGCACTCAGTTGTCGTTCTCCTTACCTTGTGTTCCATAAGGACAGAGTTTCCTTACGAACCCGTCCTTTTTGCCTAAGGTGGTTTCAACATCAAATCTAAACCAATGCATTGACCTCCCTGTCTTTTTCCCGGAGTATTCAAATAGGTCTGAACAAAAATTACACTGTCTGGATGTTCATCGTCAATTAAGGTACTACTTGGACAGGACGAAACAATTCAGAAAATCTGATCAGCTGTTTGTCTCCTATGCGGAAAGCAGAAAGGGACTTCCAGTTTCAAAGGTATCTTTATCCAGATGGCTAACATCTCTGATTACCCTTGTTTATGAGATTAGACACCAAAACTGCCTAATAAGCCTAAAGCCCATTCCACCAGAGCTTTGGCTACTTCTCTAGCCTTCCAAGACAGACTGCCTATTGACACCATTTGTGCAGCGGCTACTTGGGCTACTCCTCACACTTTTATTTCCCATTATAAGTTGGATTTAGCTTCTAGGCATAGAGCTAATTTTGGTTCCACTGTTCTCAGGAGTCTGTTCCGTTAGGCCACCCGGGAAAAGGTGCTAGGGACGCGGTCCCATCCAGCAAGAATGAAGGCGAGATAGACAACTTAACATATAGAAGTTATGTTCTTACCATAACGTTCCATGTTAGTTGTCTTCTTCTCGCCTTCTTCTTCGTCCCACCCTCCTTCCCCCTGGCCTGGACAGACCTAGAGGAGTTGTGATCGTGACCTCTCTTTCTACCACCTCTTTCTTAGCTATATGCTATTATGCATATTTCTTGTTTCAGGATGTAGGTCACCCTTCTTCTTCTTGTTGTTAGAGGTGGATTCTGTTTTTTACAGTTATACTGTTTCTGTTATAAGCTGGGGTTAGCTTACAAACGAGATCTGAGGTAACTATCGCCTAGCATTGTGGGATATAAGGGGAGCCTCGAGCCGGTGGAACCAACTCTCGAGCTTTAGAGTGGCCGAGTCGGAGCCGAGGTCGGCTCCGAACCCATCCAGCAAGAAGAAGGCGAGAAGAAGACAACTAACATGGAACGTTATGGTAAGAACATAACTTCTATTTACCCTCATTCCCTGCCTGCAACAGGAGTTTCGATGGTGGGCAGAGGCCTGTCATCACAACAAGGGACAGCCTTTCATTTTACCCACAGCCAGGCAGACATTAACAAGAGATGCATCAGATTATGCCTGGGGGGTCCATATGGCAGGAAGATGTATTCAGGGCACATGGGCCGCAAGCCAGATGCATCTACATATCAATCAAAAAGAGATGCTAGCTGTTCAAAATGCCCTGACAGCCTTCAAGGATCTACTTCATCCAGGACAACTCTTGATAAAGACGGACAATACTACAGTCATGTGGTACATAAGCAGGGAGGCACACATTCCCACCCCCTCTGCAGACTAGCCATGACATTGTGGGACAAAGCATTGACTTATCGAGTACATCTGCAAGCACAATACCTGCCAGGAAGGATAAATTCTTTGGCAGATGAACTAAGCAGAAAACCTAATGGATCCCCACGAGTGGAACTTGGATCCACAAGTATTCAGCATGATAACAAGGAAATGGGGATGCCAGGACATAGACCTCTTTGCCTCGCCTCACAACTGCCAACTGCAGAAATTCTGCACAAGGACTTATCACAAGCTAGCATGGAAAGTGGACGCTCTGCCTTTCAGCTGGAAAAACTTAACAGTATATGCCTTTCCCCCACTGCCTCTCCTCCCCAAGGTACTCCTAAGGGTCAGACAAGAAAAGCCAAAAATGATACTTATTGCCCCAGACTGGCCCCACCAGCACTGGTTCCCAATCCTAATGAGCTTGTCTCAATGCCCAGCCTGGACATTGCCTCAAATTCCTCACTTATTGACTCAACAAAACAGTCAGATCCTGCACAGCCAACTCAGGACCTTAAACCTGGCAGCATGGCGTATGATGTAACCATTCAAAACACGCCTCTGTCTAAAGCAGTGATGGATGTTATTTTGGAAGCCAGGAGGCCTAGCACCAGAAACTCTTATGCAGAAAAATGAAAGAGATTCTGTGCTTGGAACCAGGCACAAGGAATTGACACAATTGTACCAAATATTCCTCAGATTTTACAATACTTAACTGAGATGCTGGACAAAGGCCTATCCTTTTCCTCAATTAAGATTCATGCCTCTACCATTTCAGCTCACTACAATACAAAACCACCTCTATTCTCTCATCCATTACTAAGGCAGTACTTCAGAGGGGCCAAAAACATAAGACCCCCAAGGAGAGCACCAATACTTGTATGGAGCCTAAATTATGTCTTGGAAAAACTCACACTGCCTCCTTTTGAACCAGCCTCTACAGCTGATATAAAATTCTTATCTTGGAAAACAGTTTTGCTCCTAGCAATAACCTCTGCAAGACGAGTCTCAGAGTTGCAGGCACTCATGGCTGTGGAACCCTTTATCATTTTCCATCAGGATAGGGTTTCTCTGAGGACAAACCCAACATTTATGCCTAAGGTAGTGTCCAGTGTGGCCCTGAATCAAACAATTCATTTGCCTACCTTTTATCCAAACCCACAGAATAAGGGTGAGAAACGTTTGCATTCTTTGGACATTCACAGGCAGCTACGCTTCTACTTGGACAGAACCAAAGCTTTCAGAAAAACTGAACAACTTCTAGTGGCATATCCTGCAGGATCACAAGGAAAGGCTATCTCAAAACAGACTATTTCAAAATGGATAGGCCACTACATTCGTTTCTGCTATTCACAGCATGGCAAATCAGTGCCTAAGGGCATTAGGCCACATTCAACCAGAGCAGCAGCCACTTCAGCAGCCTTCCACAGAGGGGTACCAACCAAAGACATCTCAGAGGCTGCAACTTGGAGTTCAGTGCACTTTTACAAAGCACTATCACTTACCTCTCTACTCTAAATCTAGAGCAGGCTTTGCCAATGCAGTTCTGCAGGGCCTCATAGCCTCTCCTAATCCTATTTAGCCCCAACCTCCCAACCATAGCTTTGGGATTCAACCCAATTATAAAGACCAACAGTGAAACACAATGAACATAGTACAGTTGTGTACCTACCATAAATGTAGATGTTAGAGTGTATTCACTGTTGCAGTCCAGGTTACCCACCCACCTTCCCCCTTTCCTTTGCTGGGTCTAATCTGTACTTCTCTATTCTGTGCAACCTATGTGGTTTATTTGCTTGTAGATGAAGGTAGAGTTTTACTTTACTGCATGCATGTTTATTGGCATAAATTAGCCTACCCCTTTTGGGGGCACCTGACATCTGGGACAAGAAAAACTGAAGAAAATGGCATCTGCTGCATCTTTTATACCCCTGGTGCACTGACGTCAGGGAGGAGGCGACAGCAACTGACGCCGGGCCAGGACTTTGGAATTCAGGCTGACTGCGGGTAGCCTGCCAGCAGGATAACCCAATTGTAATGACTGTAACAGTGAATACACTCTAACATCTACATTTATGGTAGGTACACAACTGTACTTTTTTGATGCCTTTGAAGCATCTTACAGGGCTGCAGTCACTGGGTCTGTTCTGCGAAGGCATACTTGGCTGAAGGAACAAATCTTGCCAGACAATGTCAAAGCAAAATTACTAAATGCTCCATTAAATCCACAATGTTTGTTTGGCACAAAAGCAGAAGTTGTTCTTAAAAAGATAGAGGAAAAAGCTAAATCTTTGCAAACTGTTAAAGAATTCTTACAGGTACAGCCACCTAGATTCAGTAATCATTGGCCTTTGAAAAACTGGTCCTTTCCAGTCCCTCCCAGGCCTTCTCAGTCCAAACCCAGGGGCAACAGACCACAAAGACTACAGACTCAGGGTATGCATAGATCTAAACAATGGAGTGCTCCCACATCAAAATCAGGGGTGGTAAGCCACCTTCTTATGGAAAAAGTTCACAATGACTTCTCCTGCATTCTTCCCAGTCATGCCCAAGTACTTGCACCCCTAGGAGGAAAACTCCCTGCATGCAAATAAACTGGGAATACATTAAAGGACCATTGGGTCTTAAACATTCTATCCCAGAGATGCAGATTCTACTTCCATTCACTGCCAACCCCAAGTGGATTGCCAGACCTTCCCCCAAACCAGTGAGCAGAGGCTCAAAAACAAGTACTTTCACTTCTCAGTATCAGGGCGATTCAGCCTGTTCCAACAGAGCAAAGGGAACAGGGTTTCTACTCTGGACTGTTTCTGGTGCCCAGAAAAGAAAATTATTGGCGTCCTATCCTGGATCTGTCAATTCTCAACACCTTCCTGGTGGTACCAAAGTTTAAAATGCTTACACTCCCAACAGCGGCTGCCTATGCTAGCCAAGGACTCCTGCCTGGTCACCCTAGATTTAAAAGAATCTTATCTGCACATCCCCATAAGGGAATCTTGCAGGAAGTATCTTTGTTTCAGGGCAGGTTGTATGCACTATCAGTTCTCTGCACTTCCCTTTGGCTTATCTACTGCGCCCAGGGGATTCACAAAGTGCCTGGCTCCAAGGGCAGGTTGTATGCACTATCAGTTCTCTGCACTTCCCTTTGGCTTATCTAACTGCGCCCAGGGGATTCACAAAGTGCCTGGCTCCAGCCATTGCATACTGCAGGCAGAGAAACATTCAAATTTACCCATACTTGGATGATTGCTTGATTCAGGTGGACAGTCAGGAATTGCTATTTCAACACCTGACATTTGTAAAGAGACTCCTAACTTCTCTGGGGTATACCATCAACGAAAAGAAATCACATAAGGTACCCAGCCAAGAAATTGTATTCCTGGGAGCAAGCTTGAACACAACTTCCCAGATGGCATTACTCACTCCAGAAAAGCAGGTTTATGTGACAAATTACTTCAAACTACTGGCCACCCAAACCCAGCTATCTGCAAGAAAAATACTGGAAGCTCTAGGGTTTATGGCATCATGCATTCTCCTTATTCCATATGCAAGACTGCATATGAGGAAACTTCAGTGGTGCTTAAAAAGTCTCTGGTTTCAACATTCTCAGGACCTGAAAACAATGATTCCGATCATTCCTTGCCTAAGGATGGAGTTCCTTTGGTGGGCAGAGGTTTGCAACCACAACAAGGGACTCCCTTTCCCTCAACCCCCCGCCGCCCAAACCCTGACAACAGACGCATCAGACTATGCATGGGGGACTCACATGGCAAGGGGGGAACTCATTCCTACCCACTCTGCAGGTTAGCCATGGCTCTGTGGAACACAGCCTTGAGCAACCAAGTGCACCTGCAAGCTCAATTCCTGCCAGGCAAAAAAAATTCACTGGCAGATGACTTGAGCAGAAATCTAATGGACGCGCACAAGTGGAAACTGGAACCCAGTTCATTCAGGCTTCTAATACACAGGTGGGGGACACCAGAGGTGGACCTCTTTGCTTCCCCCAGAACCATCCATTGAGCAAATTTTGCACCAAAACTCCCCACAGCCAAGCATGGAAAGTGGATGTCCTATCCTTTACATGGGAAAAACCTCTCAATCTATGCCCCCCCCCCCCCTCTCGAAAGCACTACTCAAGATCAAATAGGACATGCCAAGGACAATCCTTATTGCACCAGACTGGCCACGCCAGTACTGGTACCCACTTTTATGCAGTCTGACAACAGTGCCACCTTGGCACCTGCATCAGACCCCCCCCCCTCTGCTGTCCCAGCAAGAGGGCCAGATTTTGCATCCTCAGTTGCAAACCTTGAAGCTAGCAGCCTGGTTTATTCTCTGAATACATCACCAACAACCCTCAGCAAACAGGGGCAACCGGTGTTCCACACAGGAGGTCAACCCCTCGCTGGTTAGATCTAGCCATAAACTAATCACTCTGCATATCTGCATTCCGCCCCCACCCCCAGTCAAAGAAACCACCATGAAAAACTTTTCAAAAGCAAACTTCACGTTACTTAAGACCAAGGTGGAAAGTTTCAAAGCCCCCATGCTAAAGGATAACGCTGCACAAGCTGCAAAATCCTTTACTAATGCACTCTACCGGCACCTACAATAATACATGCATCGTGCTACCCCAAGCAAAACCAAGACTCACTCTTCCAAGAAAAGGAAACCAGTCTGGTGGATCCCTGCCATAAACTAGCTATACAATAGAAGGAGGAAACTAGTACAGAAGAGAGTAAAATCCCAAGAAGGGAAGACATCCCTCATCAGTATCAGCAAGAAACTACGATCCCTCATAAAATCATCCAAGCCTAGCTTCGCAAGTAAAATTGCCAAGGACTCCAAGGATAACCACAATGCATTATTTAGCTATGTCAATAATCTAAGTGGCAATTCTCAGATCTGCTCGGAGTTAGTGCAGAATGGCACAAAATACACTGAACCCACCAATATCGCCAACATCCTGGCAGACATGCTCAGTGCAAACATCATCCCCCTCTCACCCTCAAAAGGGCCCATAACCATACCAGAAGAATGTAGTGCCCCTGAAATCACAGACACTCGGGTTAAAGCAGCCCTCTCCAAAGCCAAAAACATAGCATCAGTGGGACTGGACGGTGTCCCAGGCTGTGTCCTACATGAGCTCAAAGATGAACTAGCCCCTCAACTTAAACACACTGTTCAAACTCTCTCCACAGGCTACGTGCCCATAGAGTGGCGCACAGCAACGGTTATTCTGCTCCACAAAGGTGGAGCCACAACAGACCCCGGGAACTATCACCCTATAAGCCTGACTAGCTTGGTCTGCAAGGCTATGGAGCGCATCTTCAAAGATCTCATTAACAGAGACATTGGGAACCTCCAAACACTGGACCCTACCCAGTTCAGCTTTGTTAAGGGCAGCTCATGCCTCCTAAACCTGGTGGACTTCTTTCAGAGAGTTACCAAGGCTATAGATGAGGGAAAGCTGGTCCACACAGCCTACCTAGACCTCTCAAAGGCTTTTGACACCATTCCCCGTTCTGGTATTATAGACAAGCTCACCAGCCTGAACATAAACCCCTATGTCACGAGATGGGTTGCCAACTGGCTCATGGACAGAACCCACATGGCAAGAGTTGCAGGAGCTAGGTCTGACTCTAAACTTGGTTACAAGTGGCATTCCCCAGGGCTCAGTCCTAAGACTCTTCCTGTTCGGCATATACTTTTCAGAGGTACAGGCAAGCACAGGAGGTCTATGGCTGACCAAGTTCACAGATGACTGCAAACTAGGGGCTATAATTGACTCTCCAGCTGACACAGACATCCTCCAAAAGGGTCTCACTGAGACAGATACCTAGTGTCAAAACCATGGCCTCAAACTAAATGCCAAAAGTGTATAGTCATCCCTTTTGGAAAAAAGAAAGTACCCACAAACTACCATATAGGTGGTAGCCCCCTAAATATGGAAGACGTAATAAGGATTCTGGGGACCCAAGTAGATAGTAATCTCTCCTTTGATAATCACATTGCCAAAGTGGTTAGAAAATCCTTCTATGTGATCCACCTAATCACAAAAGGGTTTGCATCCAGATCAAAAGAGGTCATTGTGCCCCTCTACGCATCACTCATCAGACCCGTCATAGAATACAATGCCCCATTTGGGATGTACCTTACAAGACACCTGCAAAAGCTGGAAAGACCACAGAAGTACCTCATCAAGAGGATCACTGGCCTCAAACAGATGCCCTATGCAGCTCGACTGAAGAAACTCTAGCTATACTCAGAGGAGGTGATGTATGCCTCACATACAAGTGCATGTCCAACCCAGAATTGATGGATATGCTCCACCTAAAGAAAACCATATCCCCTCGTGCCACACGCTATAGGGATCTGAACCTCACCACAACAATAAATAGGATGTACTGGAGGGATAGATTCATGCCCCAGAGACTTCCCATGCTCTGGAACAAGATTCCAATCTACATTAGGCAGAGCTCCTCACTAACACTCTTCAAGAGAAACCTTGATGAGTGGATGGGAAACAGAAAATTTACCCCGGGATCACTTCAGTGGCTCTGCTAGACAGAGACACAGGGGGGCGGCGAAAGCCAACATAGTCCGGCTAGGCTTATAAATGCCTTCGGGCAGATAGTCTAGTACCTGCCTATGAACCTATGTAATTGCTTCCTATTTTTGGGGCTCCTGACATCTGGGGAAAGAAAAACTGATGTAATGGCGTCAGCTGTATGTTTTATACCCCTGGAGACCTGACACCATCGAAGAGGCAACAGCATCCAATGCAGAAATACCAAGACTCTGGTATTTGGGCCGACTGAGGGCTACCTGCAGGCAGATAACTCAAGTGTGATGACTGCAACAGTGAATACACTTGAACATCTACATTTATGGTAAGTTTACACAACTGTACTTTACTGAAGTTAAGGGGGTTTGGGTATACACAGTTTTTCACAGGTACATCTGGAATTGTTTAAAAAGTAGTTTTTAATGTAGTTTTAAAGGATATTAGGGAGTCAGGCTGAGTAATAAAAGAGTGGAGGCTATTCTGTAGTTTGGCAATACTATGTGAATATAGGCATTGTCCTGCTCTGTCATTGGTTTAGCTACATTTAGAAGGGTTTTGCCTGAGGAACGGAAGGTAGGGGTGTATGTGTGTAGGATGGAGTGGAGTGCGGGACAGCTATCAGGTTGGAAGATTACGTTATGAGCAAATGTTAATTGAGTATAGTAGAGATAGTGATGAAATTCTAGCCAGGACAGGTTTCAGATAGCATTGCAGTAGTGTGAGCGGTTGGGGATGTTGGAGGCAAATTTTGCTATCTTGTTATAGCATGATTGCAGCTTATGACTGAGGGATGTATGGAGACTGGTGAAAATGGGGCTTCCATACAAGAGGAATGGGATAAGCAAGATGTTAGCTAGTTTTATCTTAGTTTCTCGAGGTAGAGTTTGTCGGTTTGACAGTTTGGAATGGGTTTTCTTTACTTTACTGTACTGAGTATATGTTGTTCAAAGGAGTTTGTCGTCAATTGTTATTCCTAAAAGTTTTGCGTATTGCACATGTTCTTTTTTTGTTTTATGTGAAAATACCTTGAATTATACAGCTGGAGGTTTTGATGAGAATAGTGACCGTTTAGTTTTTTGGGGGTTCAGCGTCAATTGGGCATCATTTAGCCAGGTTTCTGTGGAGGAGACAGCATCTTGGTTGATGTTCTTGAGGTTAGTGAAGTTGTTGGAGGAGGAGATGATAGTCGAAAATTAAACTAATAAGCACCTATTAATTTAATTTATATATAATTAATTATATATATATATATATATATATATATATATATATATATAATTATATATATATATATATATATATATATATATATATATATATATATATATATAATTATATATATATATATATATATATAATTAATTATATATATATATATATTATATATAATTAATTATATATATATATATATATATATATATATATATATATATATATATATATATATATATATATACATATAAAAACAAATGTCTTAAACATATGAATTTTTATGTATTTGATTTTCTCTGGTTTAAGGCGATTAATTGAGAGAATTTTTTATGCAAAGTTTTATATATGTATATATATTTTAATTCTATGCATTTTTTATCATTTTTTGAAAGTATGTCTCTCTATACTTTTCATGTAGGTATTTTTATGTATTAGTGTTCTAGTATATCTTTAAATTAGTAATTGATTGATTAATGCATTATTGAGGTGCTGATTAGTTTAATTTTATATTCTATATATATCATTTGTTGCAGGAGTGAATTTGTGATGGTTTGATAAAGCTGCATAGCGAAAGCGCTTACCACTTTGTTTTAATAAAATTTCCTGGCGTTTTACTTTACGTCTGAAGTTTGAATATTGTTATACACTTAAAAGCTTTTTGAGGTCTGAATAGACATTTATCTTATTATTTGAGTGCTGCATATTTTTGCTTTGGAACTTCGAGAGACTTTCTATTGTAAAGTCTGAAAGGATATCCTTCGTAAGTGAGCTGGTGTGACTCGAAAGACCGCCTGGGTGAATTCTGCACAGGGTTTGCTACTATTTTTATGTTATATACTATATTCGTCCTGTGCAGCTACACTTTTTTGTTAGTGGTGTCAACCTTTATTGCTTGGATTATTCTTGTTTTACCTGAACACCACTGCATGACCATGGCGGATTCTGTTGAGAATAATGTTGAATTACCTTATAATCCAACAAATAATTTACCTGTACGAATGGTACATTCCCGTTTGCAGAGTTGCTTTAATAGTGACGTCAATCCGCTTCTTCAACTTGAACTAGTAACGGACAGAAATGGCGAGACTCCGAATAATATGGATTATGAGAACATTGATGATGCTTTAACTGCAATGGAATCAGATCTTCTCAAACGTTTACAGATGCAGCAATTTCACTTTGAGGTCTGTATCCAAAGGAAAGTAATACCAAGGGGTCTTAGGATCCTTAAAATGCCAACAACTGGTAATGCTTACCCAGAACTTTTATGTCGCTGGCAACAAATGAACATAGAGGTGAGCTTGAATTATATGAAGTTACTTAAATTTTTTCTACCTGAAGAAACTAAATTACAAGATGCTATTGAAAAAAGACAAAATGAACTATATAGTAGTTATCGACACAGTATAATAGAACCGCTTCTAGACCGCCTGACTGATACTGTATGTTTGTATGAGAAAAGACTTTTAGAGCAAAAAAGGCATAAGTTGTCCAGAGACATATACGATTTTGAACATGGCCAGGTCTTCACTTGGCCTAGAAATAATAGGGATGGACAAGAAAGATTGCCTACTTCTATGAACACTAGAAATGCATATAGTTGTGTTAATACTGACAGAAATAATATTGCAACAGTTAACTGTCAAGCTGAACCAATATTGAATGTTAATTCTGAGAATGCCTGTACTGTTAATTTAGATGTGACAAGAAAAGATGTTAATAGTGAAATATTACCACTTTCTGTGGGAACTCTAGTTAATCCCACTTTAGGAGGTGATGTTAATAAAACTGGATTGATATCTTAACACTACACAATTAAATACAGGTAGTAAGGACAATATAGGTTTTAATTCAAATGAACCAGTAGTTTTTAGTAAAACAACTATTTTACATCATAATAATGGGAACTTAGTGACACATAGCCCTTTCCCAATAGCCGAGAGAACTGGCAAAGGGAGGACTCGATCAATGAGCAGAGGGAGGCAGAAGAGGAAGGCCTCAGGGGCAGAAATGAAAGGACCAACATTAAAAAGAAAGTGGGAGAGAATGAATTAGTCTGGAATCTCTCACATAGACCTCTAAGTAAATATGAAGTGGCAGTTCTGAATAAAGGTTTATCATTTATTCCAACAAAGCAGAGTAATGTTACTGATACAGTTTTGGATGTTCAATTATTTGTAAGAAATGTACAGTTGAAAATGTTATATCCTGAGAATAAATCAGGAATAGCAGGTAGATGCCTGAAAAAACCAAGCACTTTTGTGCCTAATTTACATCCTTTACTGGATGCATTCAGTAAAATAGTAGAGAGATATACTAAATATTAAGAATGAGAATCTTGTCTGCACTAAGAAGAATAACTTAACACATAGACAAGCCAGTGCTTTACAGGACTTGAGGAATGATAGAAATATATCAATAAGACCCGCTGATAAGGGCGGTCCTATAGTAATAGTGGACAAATCTTCTTATGATAATAGTATGTTAGATATGTTGAATGATACTAAATACTATAAATCTATACCACTTACAAAAGTACAAGAACATATTGTTAACGTACATAATACCTTGGATGATTTATATAAGACAGAAATAATTGATTCAAATATGTATAATTTTCTATTTGTTGATAGTCCAACTATTCTAGTAATCCAAGGGTTACCTAAAGTACATAAAAATCCAATTAACCCACCCATGAGACCGATAGTTTCCGGTCGGGGGTGGGTTACAGAACCCCTATCAATACTAATAGCAAAAACTTTGAAACCTATAATCAGTTCCAATAAGTTCATTCTAAGAGATTCAAAACAATTTCTATTAGATTTATATGAAGGGACAGAAGCTTTTATAGATACTGCCTCAATTATAATGGTGACTATGGATGTTTGTTTACTATTTACCAATATACCGAATGAAGTAGGAATAGAAAGCATTAGGATGTATCTAAATAGACACTCAAATATTTTAGAGAATCAAGTAGATTTTATTTGTTTGTTACTTTAATTAGTATTAAATAATAATGTTTTCTTGTTCGAATGAAAATCATACCTACAAAAGGATGGCGTGGCTATGGGCACATCTTGTGCCAACCTTGTGATGGCTTTATAGGAAGAAGAAAAGCTTTTCCACCTTGAAATGTATCATAAATATGTCTGCTTTTACAGGCGCTTTGTAGATGATTTTTTTTTTCTGTGGACTGGCACATTTGACAAACTACATGAGTTCTTTGGTGAGATTAATTCGCTAACAACCTATTTGAACTTTACTATAACTAGTTCTAAGGACAATATAGCTTTCCTAGATGTATCTATACAGCGCTTAGACAATGGAAGGTTAAACACCGGGGTGCACAGAAAAAGTTGCTATAAAAATATATTATTACATAGAGATAGTATGCGCCCACAGCATATTTTTTCTAATATCATTACAGGGCAGGCTATTAGAGCTTCAAGATTGAACCCACTACAAAGTAATTATGAAATTGAGCTAAATGATTTAAACAAAAGACTTCTAGTACGAAATTATGAGCAAGCAGAAGTAGAAAAAAGTTTCTTAAATGTATATCAATTAAGAGAAAATAAAGCATGTCCCATATTCTCTGAGAAAGGTAAGAGTTATTATAGGGAGATATATTTAGAAGAAATTGAGACTATGAGAAAACACCAAAAGCTAACTTTATTTTATACTCAAGATGTAAAATTGATTAAAGATGTGGTATATAAACATTGGGATATTCTAACCACCAACCCTGAAATTAAGGAACTAGTTGGAGAACATCCACAATTTATATATAAGAACAGAAAGAATTTACATAGACTGTTATGTTTTCCAGATTGTTTAAAAAATAATATAACCGACTATCATGGAACAGAACCATGTGGTAAATGTAACTTTTGTTTATATTTATCAAACACGAACATGTTTGTGCATCCTATTACTTCCAAGATTCATACTTTTAATATTAATGCATCTTGTGATACAGAACATTTAGTATATTTAGCCACCTGTATGGAATGTGTGCAGCATTTTACGTCGGAAAAAACGATAGAAAGTTGAAAAAATAGAATCAGGGAGCATATATATCAGATTAGAATAAAATCTGAAATTAATGCACTTTCGAAACATGTATTACAGAATGGATCTACCCATTCTTTTAAATTTATGGTCATACAAACCAATATACCTAACCAGAGAGGGGGGGATATAAGGAATCGTACAGAACAAATAGAAGCGGAGTGGATAATTAGGTTGCAAGCACATAACCCCACTAGCTTGAATGAGAAAATACCTATAAAACCTATCCTCAAAGGGAGAAGAATTAAATATTAATTTATTGTTTATAATTATGTATATATATATATATATATATATATATATATATATATATATATATATATATATATACATATATAAACAAATGTCTTAAATATATGAATTTTTATGTATTTGATTTTCTCTGGTTTACGGCGATTAATTGAGAGAATTTTTTTATGCAAAGCTTTTTATATATGTATATATATTTTAATTATATGCATTTTTTATCACTTTTTGAAAGTATGTTTCTTTATACTTTTCATGTAGGTATTTTTATGTATTAGTGTTCTAGTATATCTTTAAACTAGTAATTAATTGATTAATGCATTTATTGAGGTGCTGATTAGTTTAATTTTATATTCTATATATATCATCTGTTGCAGGAGTGAATTTGTGATGGTTTGATAAAGCTGCATAGCGAAAGCGCTTACCACTTTGTTTTAATAAAATTTCCTGGTGTTTTACTTCACGTCTGAAGTTTGAAAGACCGCTTGGGTGAATTCTGCACAGGGTTTGCTACTATTTTTATGTTATGTAGTCTACAAAAAGGCTGTAAATTGTCAAACAACTTATTGACTTACTTGGGAGCACGCTGCTGGGTCAAACACTCTGTAGAGGTAGAAACTAAATTTTAAGTATGGCACCAGTGCAGGGGCCAGATATTTATCACCTCAGAGGAAGTAGGATGGAAGCTAGGGACAGGGGCGGGGTGCTCTGCCACAGTTAGTGTTAAGGGTATGATTGAATGGAAAAGGGGTCCTGGATTCCCACGGACAATTTTTTTTAGGAATCCTACTGCTGATCCTGAAGTGGTGACTCAAGGCCCTAAGGGAGATAAAGGCAGCACTTCCATAAATCCATTGCCTAATGATAGAGGGGAGAACTCTGGATTGTTTTGGCAAAAATAGTTTATATTTTTGCCACCCTGGCTATGAGAACTCTCATTTGCTGGTTTAATATTGTTATGTACCAATAAACCCTGATAGATAATATGAAACAAAAACTGGAGGGGTTAGAAAACTGAGCTGTCTTCAAATGACTGCTAGACATCTGCAACTCTATATATTAAGTTGCAAAGCATTGTTTGCATTGTGTGATGCCCTAGAAGCAACAAGCAGGATAGCTACCATAGGGCCTGTTATCTGTTGGTATGCCTGGTTAAGAGAACAGTCCCTTACAGACCATGTTAAGTCTGAGATTATAGTTGTCCCTGTAGACGAACAATTTTTTGCTTGGACCCAAAGTGGAGACCATTTTTCAGTGAACGGGAGAAAAAGGTTAAATCTTTGCAGACTGTGAAGGACTTTTTGCAGGTTCAGCTACCTAGGTTTAGTATAAACTATCCCACTAAGTCATTGTCCTTTCCTCTCTCGCAACAAAGGCAAAGAAGCTAAAAGCTTAGCAGGGATAGACCACTGAAGCAACATTAAAAGGTGGCAAATAGAATCTACTTCCAGACCTAGTGGACCCCACACCCAGAGGCCTATCAGGGAGCAATTATGACTTAGCCATTCCCTTGCCTTTCCCCTGCCCCTCAAGTCATACCCAAACAACTCTTTCCTCTTCTTCCTTCTTCCAAACCCTTCAAAACCAAGAGGAAAGTAGCTCTCTTTCATAATGAATGGATCAACATTACCCAAGACAAATTTGTGCGAAACAAACGGGTTCAAATTGTTCTGTCATGGTGTGGATGACAGGAGAAATGGGGTAGGGGTTATACTAAAGGAACAATATGCCAAGAGTGTTTTAGACGTGAAAAGAGTGTTTGCCAGAGTGATGTTTATGAAGCTCAAAATTGATGGTGTAATGATGAATGTTAGTGCATATGCTCCACAAGTTGAGTGTGCGATGGATGAGAAAGACAAATTTTGGAGTGAGTTGGATGAAGTTGTGGTGAGTGTACCCAAGGGTGAGAGACTAGTGATTGGAGCGGACTTTAATGGGCATGTTGGTGAAGTGAACAGAGGGGATGAGGAAGTGATGGGTGGGTATGGTGGTAAGGAGAGGAATGCAGAAGGTCAGATGATTGTGGATTTTGCAAAAAGGATGGACATGGCTGTGGTGAATACGTATTCTAAGAAGAGGGAGGAGCATAGGGTGACGTACAAGAGTGGAGGAAGATGCACACAGGTGGATTATATCCTATGTAGGAGGGCCAGTCTGAAGGAGATTGGGGACTGTAAAGTGGTGGCAGGGGAAAGTGTAGTTAAGCAGCATAGAATGGTGATCTGTAGGATGACATTGGTGATCAAGAAGAGGAGGAGGAGTGTGAAGGCAGTGCCAAGGATTAAATGGTGGAAGTTAAAAAAGGGTGATTGTGAAGTGGAGTTTAGGGAAGAGTTAAGACAGGCACTGGGAGGCAGTGGAGAGTTACAAAATAGCTGGGTAACTACATCAGAACTAGTAAGGGAGACTGCTAGAAAGGTGCTTGGTGTGACACCTGGACACAGGAAGGAGGACAAGGAGACCTGGTGGTGGAATGAGGAAGTACAGGAGAGTATACAGAGGAAGAGGCTGGCGAAGAAGTGGGATTGTCAAAGAGATGAAGAAAGTAGACATGAGTATAAGGAGATGAGGCACAGGGCAAAGAGAGAGGTGGCGAAAGCTAAGGATATAAGGCATATGGAGAGTTGTATGAGAGATTGGACACTAAAGAGGGAGAAAAGGACCTGTACCAATTGGCTAGACAGAGGGACAGAGCTGGGAAAGATGCGCAGCAAGTAAGGGTGATAAAGGATAGTGAGGGAAGGGTACTCACAAGAGAGGAAAGTGTGTTGACTAGATGGAAAGAGTATTTTGAGAGGCTGATGAATGAAGAGAATGAGAGAGAGAAGGTTGGATGATGTGGGGATAGTGAATCAGGAAGTGAAACAGATTAGCAAGGAGGAAGTAAGGACAGCTATGAAGAGGATGAAGAATGGAAAGGCTGTTGGCCCAGATGACATCCCAATGGAAGCATGGAGGTGCTTAGGAGAAATGGCAGTGGAATTTTTAACTAGATTGTTTAATGAAATTTTGGAAAGTCAGAGGATGCCTGAGGAGTGGATAAAGTGTTTTGGTACCTATCTTTAAGAATAAGGGTGATGTGCAGAGCGGCAGTAACTACAGAGGGATAAAATTGATCAGTCACAGCTTGAAGTTATGGGAGAGAGTAGCAGAAGCTAGGTTAAGAAGGGAGGTCATGATTAGTGATGAGCAGTATGGTTTCATGCCAGGAAAGAGCACTACAGATGCGATGTTTGCTCTGAGAGTGTTATTGGAGAAATACAGAGAAGGTCAGAAGGAGTTGCATTGTGTCTTTGTAGACTTGGAGAAAGCATATGACAGGGTGCTTAGAGAAGAGTTGTGGTTTTGTATGAGGAAGTCGGGAGTGGCACAGAAGTATGTAAGAGTGGTACAGGATATGTACGATGATAGTGTGACAGTGGTGAGGACTGCAGTGGGAGTGACAGATCCATTTAAGGTGGAGGTGGGATTACATCAAGGATCAGCTCTTGAGTCCTTTCTTATTTGCAGTGGTGATGGACAGGTTGACAGATGAGATCAGACAGGAGGCCCCGTGGACTATGATGTTTGCAGATGACATTGTGATCTGTAGTGAGAGTAGGAATCAGGTTGAGGAGACTCTGGAGAGGTGGAGATATGCTCTAGAGAGCAGAGGAATGAAGGTCAGCAGGGCTAAGACAGAATATATGTGTGTAAATGAGAGGGAGGGTAGAGGAATGGTGAGGATGCAGGGAGTAGAGTTGGTAAAGGTGGACGAGTTTAAGTACTTGGGATCAACAGTTCAGAGTAATGGCGAATGTGGAAGAGAGGTGGAGAAGAGAGTACAGGCAGGGTGGATTGGGTGGAGAAGAGTGTCAGGAGTGATTTGTGACAGACGGGTACCAGTAAGAGTGAAAGGGAAGGTCTACAAGACAGTAGTGAGACCAGCTATGTTGTATGGGTTGGAGACAGTGGCATTGACAAAAAGGCAGGAGTCAGAGCTGGATGTGGCAGAGTTAAAGATGTTAAGATTTGCACTCGGTGTGACTAGGATGGATAAGATTAGGAATCAGTATATTAGAGGATCAGCTCATGTTGGATAGTTTGGAGACAAAGCAAGAGAGAAGAGATTGTGTTGGTTTGGACATGTGCTGAGGAGGGATGATGGGTATATTGGGAAAAAGATGCTAAGGATGGAGCTGCCAGGTAAGAAGAAACGAGGAAGGCCTAAGATAAGGTTTATGGACGTGGTGAGAGAGGACATGCAGGCGATTGGTGTGACAGAGCAAGATGCAGAGGATAGGAAGAAATGGAAAGAGATGATCCGCTGTGGCGACCCCTAATGGGAAAAGCCGAAAGATGATGATGATCATCATCATCAAATCAGACTACAGACGTCTGGTCTGTAAATTACAGACCCGTAAGTCTTACTAGTCTATTGTGCAAATCCATGGAAAGTAGTAGTATGGAAATAATCTGTAATGACACAGGAAATTTCCAGACACTGTACCCAGCCCACTTTGGATTCATCAAGGGAAGGCCATTCCTACTCAACCTAGTGGAGTTCTTTGAAAAGGTCAGCAAAGCAATGGATGAGGGCAGAACGGTTCACATTGCCTACCTTGACCTGGCCAAAGCATTTGATACAGTACCACACTCAAGCATTGTTGATGAACTCAAGAGGTTTGGTATAAACCCTTATGTCACCTGATGGATAGCCAGCTGGCTCACACACAGGAGCTAGGAAGTTAAAATGGGGAGTCCACCTCTACAAAGAGGCCTGTCACAAGTGAAGTCCCTCAGGATCAGTCCGAGTACTGCTCCTTTTTGGCATTTACTTCCTTGAAGTCAAGGGCAATGTTAAGGGCCTCTGGCTGACCAAATTTGCAGATTGCAAATTTTGAGCAGTCCTAGAATCCTCCACAGACATTAATGTTCTCCAAGAACGGCTGACACAGAATAATAGCTTGTGTCAGTGTCATAGGTAAAACTAAATGACAAGAAATGCATAATAGTATCCTTCAGGAAGTCATCCATCACTGGTAACCATCATATTGACAACACACCCCCAAGAGTCTGCCTAGTAGTCAAGGACTTGGTAACACACGCAGACAGTAATCTAGCCTTTGACCATCACACATCTATAGTAGCTAGGAAATCATTCTGTGTTTTGCCACTTATAAATTAAAGTATAGCATGTAGTCCAAGGACATCATTGTTCCACTGTAGCCCGCATTCATCAGACCTGTCATTGAGTACAGAGCCACATTTGGTGTGTTCCTAACCAGGCACATCCAACAGTTGGAACGTCCACAGAAGTTGGGCTTAAGTAACATGTCCTATGCAGACCTCCTTAAAGCCTTATCCCTGTATTCTGTCTCCTACAGGTTGTTGAGGGGAGATTGATGCCTGGCATACAAAGCATTGTCAGACCTCACCCTGATGGATCTACTACATATCCTCAAAACAAATAGCACCAGAATTACCCATTGTAAAGACTTAAATCTTCCATGTGTATAAATACGACCTGCTGGAGAAACCTGTATGTATTCCAGAGACTACCCTTTCTATGGAACAGGCTCCCTATCCATGTGAAGCAGATTTCCTCCCTAACCCAATTCAGGTGTAACTTGGACAGTTGGATGGGGAGCAGGAAATTCATCCCTGGTGTGCCACCTGTCTCTCTAATAGACACATTCAGCTAGTAAATGGTTCATCTCCCAGGCCCCTGTGTACACTTATCCAGGGTACCAGAACTTGCCAGAGGTTTGGGATGTATGACTAGGCCTAAAAAGGCCCTGGTGTCTCTCCAGCAGGTCCTGTTGTTAGATGTGCTTGGTTAGGCACATAGCAAAGGGTACATTGTACTCAGTGATAGGTCTGATGAAATCTGAACACAGTGGAGCAATGGCCTACTTAGACCTAGAATGCCATACCTTTGTTTACAAGTTGCACAATATAGAGTGATATACTTAGTACTGTAGACGCAATAGTTAATGGCTAGATTACTGTCTGTGTTTCCCCAAGTCCTTGACTTCTGTCTCAACTCTTATGTCCCTATAAGACACAAGACTTAGGCCTTCACCTTCTAGAACAATACCTGCCTGGGGCAAACAACTTTATTGCAGATCATCTCAGCAGGTCAGAAGTGAATCCGCATGATTGGACCCTGAACAAGAGCATATTCAAATTCATCTGCTTTACTTGGGGTGTGCCAGAATTTAGACCTTTTTGCTTCAGACTAAAACTGTCAGCTAGAAAAGTTTGGCACAGTAGCCAAATATACAAAGGCCTGGAGGGGCAGATGCCTTCTCCTTTCCATGGAGAAGTCTGTTTCTTTATGCATTCCCTCCCATACCACTCATCCCCAAGGTACTATTGAAAATCAGGGAGGAAGGGCCAAGGATAATATAGATTGCATCCTTTTGGCAGAGGCAATATTGTTTCCCTGTCCTACACAGCCTGAGGAGGGAAAAATTATGGTTGCTTCCTCAACAGGTTGATCTCTTGACACAAAACATCATAGACCCCAACCTCAGCACATCAAGACTAACAGTATGGTTAATCCACTAACTGCTTCTCAAGGCCTCCCTTTGGACATGGGCATATTGGACTTTTTAAAATAAGCCAGAAAACCTAGTACCAGAAAACTATACACTTCATAATGCAAAAAGTTTTTTTGCAACAATAAATTATCTCCCCAAGCTCAGCAAAGAACAGTCAATGTGCTTGCATAGTTGCATCTGGTCTCTCTTACTCATCTATTAAAATTCACTCAAGCCTATCTGCCTGTATGGCCTATACAGCCTTCTTTTTTTTCACAACCCTTTATAAAGAAGTTCCTTGAGGGTGTTATCCATTTGAGGCATCCCAAATGAGTTTCTTCTCCTCATTGGGATCTCAAATTTACGCTGGAAAAGTGTACTTTACTTCCATTCAAGTTGTATCTTTCAGCTTTTTCCCGGTTAGGGGTTGCCACAGCGGAACTCCGGTCCGCTAATGATTAGCAGTAGATTTTTACATACCGACTTGCCAGGCCTGATGCACAACCTTCAACGAAGGTACGCCCATTCACACGTCTCCACACAGAAGGCACTTTAGCTGAGAATCGAACAGGACAACATCTTACTGTGAGGCGACAACGCTACCGCAGCTCCACCACCGCAGCTACTTTACTTACAGCATGCTGCTAAATCTGACAGTTTTTCTCTCCTGGAGCACAGCCTTTTTAGTGGCTGTCACCTCAACTAGATAGGTTTCAGAACTCAAAGCACTCATGTACCAAACCTTTACGAATTTTTTACCAGGACAGAGTTTCTGTCAGGGCTAATCCTCTTTCATGCTTTAAGGGTAAATTCAGAAACCACCTTATCAGTTCATTCACTTTTCTACATTCTTTCCTCATTCTCACAATAGGGGAGAAAATTTCCTGTATTCACTTAATGGTTCACAGGCAGCTTGGATCTGTCTGGACACAGCAAGTCAATTGTAAGGTCCAACCAACTTTTTGTAGTCTTTGCTAGTAACAAGCTGGAAAATCCCGTCAGCAAACAAAACCATTTATAAGTGGATTTCTAGCTGTGTTCCTTTTATTACAAATGTCATGGAAAGCAAATTCCACCAAATATCAAATCACATTCCACCAGAGCTGCTAGTACCACCAGTGCTTTTCTTAGAAGGGTTCCCGCCAGAGAAATTTTACAGGCTGCCACTTTGTCCTCTGTTGATACCTTAACCATACACTATAATCTTGCCATTTTCTTCAAATCCAGGGCCAGATTTGCTTCTGAAATCTTTCTTTCCTCCAGCCTCCCACCTTTTCAGCGTTCCTCCTGTATGGTTATTACTGCAACAGTGAAACACCAACATAGTATAGTTGGGTATACTTAAATAAATGTAGATGTCCAAGTATCTTTACTGTTGTAGTACATCTTTATCAAAACCGTCTATCATGCCTTCAGGTTGGACTGGGCATCCCCTTCCCTATCTCTTTCCAATGCCCCTTCCTCTTTTTCCTTTTTATTAGATCTGTTGGATCACCTCCTGTGTACACTGGGAACCTTTGGGTGACTTCTGCTCCTGGCCTAGAGCTTCATCTCCTTTTAGAGTGGGCAAGAAAGACCTGTAACATGGTGCTAGTTTACAGCCCTTACAAGCAAAGTCAATGAACTGTAAAAATCCTTAAGAACTCCTTTAATCACCACAGAGTTTTGGGGTTAATACCCTTCATCAGTGTGAACATAATAGTGAATAAAAACAATCTTTTCATTAAGCAGAGCATTTAAAACAGAATCACAAGGCACAGCCCCCCCCCATTCAAAAAACAATCAACTAGTTAAAAATCACATTGCATTAAATACATATTAAATGGTAGAAAAACTTGAACAACATTTAAAAAAATGTTTCTTTAAAAGATTAATTACTAATTTTAAGCAACATTGCTTTCATTTTAACATAGGCTTCATGCTGAGGTGGGAGGGTGGCATAATTGTTAAGGTGTTTACCTTGCAAACACAAGGGTCAGAGTTTGAGTCTCACATGGGGTAGTTGGCTAGGCTTAAAATGGCTCACAAGGGCAGTTAGCCTAGTACTAACCTATGAACTTAACCGCAGTATTAGAACCAGGTGCATAATCCACCTGCAGTCGAATAATCCAACCATATTCACCTACTTCTAACTTATTATTTACAACACCACCTCTCATACTATTAATAGCATACACCTGTTCTTTCAGACCGCCCTTATACCCAGACTTCCTGATGTTAGGTGCAGGGTGGCTGCTACCCCAAGAGGAGGTTGCTAAATTTCTGGTACTTGAGTCAGCCAGGGGCTACCACAGCAAAGAAAACCCATATGGCTGTTACTGCAACTAGAGAGATGGTATCAGAGAGACAGTCTCCTAGATATGCTAGCTAACGTGATTTTATCTGGACTAATCCTTTATACTCTCTCTCTTGTTAGTCCAGTCACCGTCTGGGTCACAGGTGGGATACTAGACCTGACTTGCACTTTACTTCTGTTTTCACTTTGTTGCAGTGGGTATTCACACTGTAGATGCTTTGTTTGGGTTGCACAAACAACAATGTACTTGAGTACTTGGGCTTGTTCTATATATGGTGACTTCCCCATTGTTTGTGGAACCTGTTATGATGGCTTAGGCTGACCCTCATAGGTCCCTTACACCATTGTATAGTGCAGTATACCCAGTTCTTATGCAGTTTTGGCCTGTTACCTTACCCAGTTCTTATGCAGTTTTGGCCTTACCCAGTTCTTATGCAGTTTTGGCCTGTTACCTTGATAGAGGTCCACCGTCCTCAAATGTTTTTTAGCAGAGTTACAATCTCAGTTTGCCAATCAGATTCTTATGTTCTCTGATAAGAGTACTTGATTGCTTGCGTCCTCATCAAAAAATCTTTTAGTATTTCAAATGTAGTGGAACAGCATCCAATTCCCCACCAATTAATTTAAGTGCTTATTTCTGCAGTTACACTCAAACTGTCAAATGCCTTTCTTCTTTGCTTTCTGAATTTCTTTCTTTCTACTTCAAGAGCTAGTTTAAAACATCGCAGTTTTTTAACACAATTCAAATGGTCTGCCAGTCATTTTTGATGCATCATGTATTTGGTTTACTTATGAACAGATGATTTAAAAACTTTATCAATTGCTCCTAATTCATTGAAAGAGTCAGTCCTTCCCCCTCTTAATGCTGCAAAAATAATTTGCTACTGATCTTGGGTTTGGCTTTTTCTCTGCACAGCACCCGTGTGCCTTTAGTAAAAGGTCAGCTTCTCCCACTCATGCTGGTGTTTCTGCCTTCTCTCTTGAGCTTGCTGTCAGTCTCTCTCCACTTTTAGCTGCTTTTTATGTCTGCAAGCTCTGTATGATTCATTTGTAGCTTCAGTCTGTGTAATTCAGACTAGGTTTCAAGGTCATTTGGCGATGGTGTGTCCTTTTATTTTGCATGCTGCACATTCATAGCACCTGCCAGGCTCTCTTGATTTAGTGAGCTACATTACAAAGGCATGTAAGGGTACTCGTGTCCTCCTTAAGACATACTGGAATGCAAATTTTCAGGACACTGACATCATGGCACATTCTTCAGAGCTTATTTCTGCCTGTTTCCTACATTTATCCAAACTAAGAATTACAATAACTAATGTACATTCCCTACAATTTTGTTTACCTTGTGGCTACCTTTGATAACCAAATCTCCTTACAGCCTAAATAAGTCAAATTACAGTATCTATGCTAAAACTTACCACTGTGAAGGTTAGCCAATGGACAGGGGTATAGTATGGTGATTGTCATACCAGAGCAGGTTTTTCATTTAAGATTCCTCTGTTCCTTTCTGTTTATCTGTAGTCTTGATATCAATCCCGGCTAGTGAAAGTCTCTAGCCTGCAGTCTTTATGTCTTGGCCTTATCCCATTCTGTTTCCTTTCCCTTTCTAGTTATTTGCTCCAAATACCTTGGTTCCATTGCCAGTTTTCTCCAGTATATTCCAGCCCCTTCTTACCTATTCTCTATACCTCTGCTTGCAGTCATCCCTGTTGGTAAAATCCCATTTCTCCAGTCTCATGCTGGTTTAGTTCTAAGAATACTTTATGCTGCTTTAACAACAGTTATACAGAATATTGTATTTATATTCTCCTTATGGATCTGCATTGAAAATCCCACACTGTCCTTATTTCTTGAATGTTCCCCTCCTTCATCCTCCTCCCTTTCCACTGTAACGTTCTGCTTGCGTTATGTATATGAGCCATAATTGTGTAGTTATAAAATATCCCTTCAAAGCAGGTAATCCTGAATAACCTTGTTCTATTGGAAGGATCAACTTATCCCACTTAACTGTTGCCCCCCTTCCCCTCCTAGATAAATTCCTTCAGCTCTTTATTTTCCACAGATTCTACTCTGGATAATTAAAATATACTTGAGTTGTATATAAAAATAAATGGACTAATAACATTTTTACTACTTCTATCTTACTATCCATATACATGAACAAGAGCTTCCAGGTTCTTAGTTTTTGTATTACAGGTTCATAGTTTTATACTAACCTAATGAACATGAGCCAAGGCATGCAATCCAACCCATTTTTTTACCCAGTGTTCCTTGGACTTTGGAGTTGAGGATTGATTTATGTACTGTCAACCTCTGTCCATCGGAGAGATTCGGGGCAGATAAGGGGTGAATTTGCAATTTCCCATCTAATGTTCAAGGTTTAATTTTAATAGGATCAGGGCTGAACGTTGCTTCATGTAGATGGGGAGCATATTTCATAGCATTGGGATCCTTTGAGATCCATATTGGACTCTCCAGCATGTTCTGTTCTAATGTCCCAGGCAAAGTTCAGATCCTTGGATCTAGTGTTTCCAGTGCTTTGTTTTGCAGATGAGCAAGAGATCCATCAGAGTTGGATCTCTGGATGCCTTCTATGCCAGGCATACATCGCCTCTGAGTAACCTGTAGGAGACTGAGTACAGAGATCTCAATCTGTGTAAGACAAGGGTATTCATACCCTGGATTCTCTTGGTGAAGAACCTTTGAGGGTATTCTTGCTGTTGCAAGTGTCTGGATAGGTATATGGCAGAAAGGGCATTGTACGCAAAGATAGGTTTTGATAAGGGTTGAGTATAGGTTTTGATAAGGGCTGAGTAGAGTCTTACTATAACATCCTTGGATCTGGATGCCATGCCCTTGCTTATGAATTGGGTGACATGAAAGATTTTTTTACTATCTTGGCTACTTGTTGGTTGAAGGCCAGATTACTGTCTAAATATATGTCCAGATACCCAACTCTTTAGGGTGTTTTATCAATGGAGTAATTAGCTTGGGTGCATGATTTTCCAGCAAGCACTATAATGCGCTTCTTCATATTGAGTTTTAATCCATGACTTGGACACCAGTAATTTGTTTGTGTTAGTCCCTCTTGTAGGATGTTGGTGTCATGGGGGGATTGTATTATAGCACCCAGTTTACAGTCATCTGTGAACTTGGTGAGCCAGAGGATTGTGACATTAGCCTGATATCTGAGACGTAGATGCTAAACAGGAGTGGGCCCAGCAGATTGTCGTGGGGTACTCTGCTAGTCACCCGGTCCT